>NW_026126097.1:0-232365 GCF_943737965.1 Phodopus roborovskii | reverse complement strand
GTGATCACTGAATATATAATGACAGATTTTCATAATTAAATCAACAAACTTTAAACCAGTGAATGGTGTTTTATGAATGAAGCCTAAATGATTGCTCAATAGTGAAAGGTTAGGTTTAGTTCTTAACCATAGATATGAACAAAAAAATGAATGAATAAAGAGATAATTACTCATAATTAACCCCTAGAGATATAACAAATCGATATCAACATTGATTTAAAGAAAGAAATCAAGAAAGGAAGGAAGAAAGAAAGGAAGAAAGAAAGAAATCACAAGAGACAATTTAAAACCAACATTGTGGATCCAGGCCAGGGCCAGGTCCAGGCGCAGGGTAATGGCCAGGTAGAGTGCCAGGGCCAGGTGCAGGGCCAGGGAAAGGTGCAGGGCCATGGCCAGGTAGAGGGTCAGGGTCACGGCCAGGTACAGGGCCAGGGCCAGGTTCAGGGTCAGGGTCAGGGCCAAGGCCATGTGCAGGGCCAGGTGCAGGGCCAGGGCTAGGGCCAGGGGCAGGGCCAGGTTTATGGCAAGGGCCAGGGCCAGGGAAGAGGCCAGGTGCAGGGCCAGGGCCTGGGCCAGGTGCAGGGCCAGGGCCAGGGCCAGGTGCAGGGCCAGGGCCATGGCAAGGTGCAGGGCCTGGGCCAGGGCCAGGTGCAGGGCCAGGGCTAGGGCGAGGGGCAGGGCCAGGGCCAAGACCAGGTGCATGTCTAGTGCCAGGGCCAGGTGCTGGGCCAGGGTAATGGCCATGTAGATGGCCAGGGCCAGGTGCAAGGCCAGGGCCAGGTGCAGGGCCTGGGCCAGGGCCAGGTGCAGGGCCAGGGCATGGTACACGGCCAGGGCCAGGTGCAGGGCCAGGGTCAGGGCCATGGCCAGGTGCAGGGCCAGGGGCAGGGCCAGGTTCAGGGCCAGGGCCAGGGAAGGGACCAGGTGCAGGGCCAGGGCAAAGGCCAAGTGCAGGGCCAGTGAAAGCCCAGGTCAGGGCCAGTGTCATGGCCAGGTGAAGGGCCAGGTAGAGGGCCAGATCCAGGGCCAGGTCAGGGCCAGGGCGAGGTGCAGGGCCAGGGCCAGGACCAGGTGCAGGGCCAGGGCCATGGCTAGGTGCAGGGCCTGGGCCAGGGCCAGGTGCAGGGCCAGGGCTAGGGCCAAGGGCAGGGCCAGGGCTAGGGCCAAGGGCAGGGCCAGGGCCAAGGCCAGGTGCATGTCTAGTGCCAGGGCCAGGTGCTGGACCAGGGTAATAGCCATGTAGAGGGCCAGGGCCAGGTGCAAGGACAGAGCCAGGTGCAGGGCAAAGTCAGGGCCAGGTGCAGGGCCAAGGCCAGGTACAGGGCCAGGGCCAGGGCCAAGGCCAGGTACAGGGCTAGTGCCAGGGCCAGTAGCTGGGCAGGGTTATGGCTAGGTGCAGGGTCAGGGCCAGGTGTAAGGCCAGGGCCAGTGCTAGGTGCAGAGCCAGGGCCAGTTTCAGGGCCAGGGACAGGGACAGGTGCGCGGCCAGGGCTAGGGATGGGACCAGGTGCTGGGCCAGGACCAGGGCCATGTGCAGGGCCAGGGCCAGGTGCAGGGCCAGGGCCAGGGACAAATGTAGGGACAGGGTCAGGGCCAGGTGCAATGCCAGGGCGAGGGACAGGTGCAGGGCCAGGGCCATGTGCATGGCCAGGGCCAGGGCCATGTGCAGGTCCAGTGACAGGGCCAGGTGTAGGGCCAGGGCCAGGGCCAGGTGCAGGGCCAGGGCCAGGGCCAGGTGCAGGGCCAGGGCCAGGGCCAAATGTAAGGCCAGGGTCAGAGTCAGGAGCAACGCCAGGGAGAGGGACAGGTGTAGCGCCAGGGCCATGTGCAGGGCCAGGGTCAGGGCCATTTGCAGGTCCAGTGCCAGGGCCAGGTGTACGGTCAGGGCCAGGGCCAGTTGCAGAGCCAGGGCCAGGACCAGTTGCAGAGCCAGGTGCAGCGCCAGAGCGAGGGCGATGTGCAGGGCCAGGGCCAATGCCAGGGCCAGGTGCAGGGCCGGGTGCAGGGCCAGGGCCAAGGACAGGTACAGGGCCAGGGTCAAATGCAGGTCCAGGGCCAGGGCCAGGTGCAGGGCCAGGGCCAGGGCCAAGTGCAGGGCCAGGGCCAGGTGCAGGTCCAGGGCCAGGGCCAGGTGTAGGGACAGGGCCAGGGCTAGGTGCAGGGCCAGGGCCAGGGCCAGCTGCAGGGCCAGGGCCAGGGCCAAGGCCAGGTGCAGGGCTAGTGCCAGGTCCAGTAGCTGGGCCGGGTCATGGCTTGGTGCAGGGTCAGAGCCAGGTGTAAGGCCAGGGCCAGTGCTAGGTGAAGGGCCAGGCCAGGAGCAGGGCCATGGCCAGGTATAGGGTCATGGTCTTTGCCAGGTACAGGGCCAGGGCCAGGTACAGGGCCAGGGCCAGGTGCAGGGCCAGGGTCAGGGCCATGGCCAGGTGCAGGGCCAGGTGCAGGGCCAGGGGCAGGGCCACGTTCAGGGCCAGTGCCAGGGAAGGGACCAGCTGCAGGGCCAGGGCCAAGGCCAAGTGCAGGGCCAGTGCAAGCCCAGGTCAGGGCCAGTGTCATGGCCAGGTGAAGGGCCAGGGCCAGGTAGAGGGCCAGATCCAGGTCCAGGAGCAGGGCCAGGGCCAGGTGCAGGGCCAGGGTCAGGGCCAGGTGCAATGCCAGGGCGAGGGACAGGTGCAGGGCCAGGGCCATGTGCATGGCCAGGGCCAGGGCCATGTGCAGGTCCAGTGACAGGGCCAGATGTAGGGCCAGGGCCAGGGCCAGGTGCAGGGCCAGGGCCAGGGCCAGGTGCAGGGCCAGGGCCAGGGCCAAATGTAAGGCCAGGGTCAGAGTCAGGAGCAACGCCAGGGAGAGGGACAGGTGTAGCGCCAGGGCCATGTGCAGGGCCAGGGTCAGGGCCATTTGCAGGTCCAGTACCAGGGCCAGGTGTAGGTCAGGGCCAGGGCCAGTTGCAGAGCCAGGGCCAGGACCAGTTGCAGAGCCAGGTGCAGCGCCAGAGCGAGGGCGATGTGCAGGGCCAGGGCCAATGCCAGGGCCAGGTGCAGGGCCGGGTGCAGGGCCAGGGCCAAGGACAGGTACAGGGCCAGGGTCAAATGCAGGTCCAGGGCCAGGACCAGGTGCAGGGCCAGGGCCAGGGCCAAGTGCAGGGCCAGGGCCAGGTGCAGGTCCAGGGCCAGGGCCAGGTGTAGGGACAGGGCCAGGGCTAGGTGCAGGGCTAGTGCCAGGTCCAGTAGCTGGGCCGGGTCATGGCTTGGTGCAGGGTCAGAGCCAGGTGTAAGGCCAGGGCCAGTGCTAGGTGAAGGGCCAGGCCAGGGAGGGCAGGGCCATGGCCAGGTATAGGGTCATGGTCTTTGCCAGGTACAGGGCCAGGGCCAGGTACAGGGCCAGGGCCAGGTGCAGGGCCAGGGTCAGGGCCATGGCCAGGTGCAGGGCCAGGTGCAGGGCCAGGGGCAGGGCCAGGTTCAGGGCCAGGGCCAGGGAAGGGACCAGGTGCAGGGCCAGGGCAAAGGCCAAGTGCAGGGCCAGTGAAAGCCCAGGTCAGGGCCAGTGTCATGGCCAGGTGAAGGGCCAGGTAGAGGGCCAGATCCAGGGCCAGGTCAGGGCCAGGGCAAGGTGCAGGGCCAGGGCCAGGACCAGGTGCAGGGCCAGGGCCATGGCTAGGTGCAGGGCCTGGGCCAGGGCCAGGTTCAGGGCCAGGGCTAGGGCCAAGGGCAGGGCCAGGGCCAAGGCCAGGTGCATGTCTAGTGCCAGGGCCAGGTGCTGGGGCAGGGTAATGGCCATGTAGAGGGCCAGGGCCAGGTGAAGGACAGAGCCAGGTGCAGGTCAAAGCCAGGGCCAGGTGCAGGGCCAAGGCCAGGTACAGGGCCAGGGCCAGGTGCAGGGCCAGGGTCAGGGCCAGGTCCAGGTGCAGGGCCAGGTGCAGGGCCAGGTGCAGGGCCAGGGGCAGGGCCACGTTCAGGGCCAGTGCCAGGGAAGGGACCAGCTGCAGGGCCAGGGCCAAGGCCAAGTGCAGGGCCAGTGCAAGCCCAGGTCAGGGCCAGTGTCATGGCCAGGTGAAGGGCCAGGGCCAGGTAGAGGGCCAGATCCAGGTCCAGGAGCAGGGCCAGGGCCAGGTGCAGGGCCAGGGCCAGGGCCAGGTGCAGGGCCAGTGCCAGGTGCAGGGCCAGGGCCAGGGCCAAATGTAGGGCCAGGGTCAGGGCCAGGAGCAACGCCAGGGCCAGGGCCATGTGCAGTTCCAGTGCCAGGGCCAGGTGTAGGGCCAGGGCCAGGGCCAGTTGCAGAGCCAGGTGCAGCGCCAGAACGAGGGCGATGTGCAGGGCCAGGTAGAGGGCCAGGGCCAGGTGCAGGGCCTGGGCCAGGGCCAGGTGCATGGCCAGGGCTAGGGCCAGGGGCAGTGCCAGGGCCAAGGCCAGGTGCAGGTCTAGTGCCAGGGCCAGGTGCTGGGCCAGGGTAATAGCCAGGTAGAGGGCCAGGGCCAGGTGCAAGGCCAGGTGCAGGGCCAGGGCCAGGTGCAGGGCCATGGCCAGGTAGATGGTCAGGTTCAAGGCCAGGTACAGGGCCAGGTGCAGTGCCAGGGCCAGGGCCAGGGCCAGGTGCAGGGCCAGGGCCAGGTGCAGGGCCAGGGCTAGGGCCAGGGGCAGGGCCAGGTTCAGAGCCAGGGCCAGGGAAGGGACCAGGTGCAGGGCCAGGGCCAAGGCCAAGTGCAGGGCCAGTGCAAGCCAAGGTCAGGGCCAGTGTCATGGCCAGGTGAAGGGCCAGGGCCAGGTAGAGGGCCAGATCCAGGGCCAGGTGCAGGGCCAGGGCCATGTGCAGGGCCAGGTGCAGGGCCAGGGCCAGGGCCAAATATAGGGCCAGGGTCAGGGCCAGGAACAACGCCAGGGAGAGGGACAGGTGCAGGGCCAGGGCCATGTGCAGGTCCAGTGCCAGGGCCAGGTGTAGGGCCAGGGGCAGGGCCAGTTGCAGAGCCAGGTGCAGCGCCAGAGCGAGGGCGATGTGCAGGGCCAGGGCCAATGCCAGGGCCAGGTGCAGGGCCAGGGCCAAGGCCAGGTGCAGGGCCAGGGTCAAATGCAGGTCCAGGGCCAGGGCCAGGTGCAGGTCCAGGGCCAGGGCCAAGTGCAGGGCCAGGGCCAGGGCCAGGGCCAGGCAGGTGCAGGGCAAGGGCCAGGGCCAGGTGCAGGGCCAGGGCCAGGGGCAGGTCCAGGGCCAGGGCCAGGTGCAGGGCCAGGGCCAGGGCCAAGTGCAGGGCCAGGGCCAAGGCCAGGGCCAGGTGCAGGGCCAGGGCCAAGGCTAGGTGCAGGGCCAGGGTCAGATGCAGGGCCAGGGCCAGGGCCAGGTACAGGGCCAGGGCCAGGGAAAAGTGCAGGTCCAGGGCCAGGGCCATGTGCAGGTCCAGTACCAGGGCCAGGGCCAGGGCCAGTTGCAGAGCCAGGTGTAGCGCCAGAGCGTCGGGCCAGTGCAGGGCCAGGTCCAATGCTAGGGCCAGGTGCAGGGCCAGGGCCACCAGGCCAGGTGCAGGTCCAGGGTCAAAGGGCCAGGGCCAGGGCCAGGGCCAGGTGCAGGGCCAGGGCCAGGGCCAGGGCCAGGGTCAGGTCGAGGGCCAGGTGCAGGGCCAGTGCCAGGGCCAGGGTCAAGGTCAGGGCCAGGGCCATGTGCAGGGCCAGGTGCAGGGCCAGGGCTAGGGCCAGGGGCAGGGCCAGGTTTATGGCAAGGGCCAGGGCCAGGGAAGAGGCCAGGTGCAGGGCAAGGGCCTGGGCCAGGTGCAGGGCCAGGGCCAGGGCCAGGTGCAAGGCCAGGGCCATGGCCAGGTGCAGGGCCAGGGCCAGGGCCAGGGCCAGGTGCAGGGCCAGGGCTAGGGCGAGGGGGGCAGGGCCAGGGCCAAGGCCAGGTGGTCAGGTCTAGTGCCAGGGCCAGGTTCTGGGCCAGGGTAATGGCCATGTAGAGGGCCAGGGCCAGGTGCAGGGCCAGGGCCAGGGCCAGGGGCAGGGCCAGGGCCAGGGCCAGGGCCAGGTGCAGGGCCTGGGCCAGGGTCAAGTGCTGGGCCAGGGCTAGGGCGAGGGGCAGGGCCAGGGCCAAGGCCAGGTGCATGTCTAGTGCCAGGGCCAGGTTCTGGGCCAGGGTAATGGCCATGTAGAGGGCTAGGGCCAGGTGCAAGACCAGGGCCAGGTGCAGGGCCAGGGCCAGGGCCAAGGCCAGGGCCAGGTGCAGGGCCAGGTGCAGGGCCAGGTTCAGGGCCAGGGCCAGGGAAGGGACCAGGTGCAGGGCCAGGGCCAAGGCCAAGTGCAGGGCCAGTGCAAGCCCAGGTCAGGGCCAGTGTCATGGCCAGGTGAAGGGCCAGGTAGAGGGCCAGATCCAGGGCCAGGTTCAGGGCCAGGGCGAGGTGCAGGGCCAGGGCCAGGGCCAGGTGCAGGGCCAGGGCCAGGGCCAAATGTAGGGCCAGGGTCAGGGCCAGGAGCAAAGCCAGGGATAGGGACAGGTGCAGGGCCAAGTGCAGGGCCAGAGCCAGGGCAATGTGCATGTCCAGTGCCAGGGCCAGGTATAGGGCCAGGGCCAGGGCCAGTTGCAGAGCCAGGTGCAGCGCCAGAACGAGGGCGATGTGCAGGGCCAGGGCCAAGGCCAGGGCCAGGTGCAGGGCCTGGGCCAGGGCCAGGTGCATGGCCAGGGCTAGGGCCAGGGACAGGGCCAGGGCCATGTGCAGGGCCAGGTCCAGGGCTAGGGCTAGGGCCAGGGGCAGGGCTAGGTTTATGGCAAGGGCCAGGGCCAGGGAAGAGGCGAGGTGCAGGGCCAGGGCCTGGGCCAGGTGCAGGGCCAGGGCCAGGGCCAGGTGCAGGGCCAGTGCCATGGCTAGGTGCAGGTCCTGGGCCAGGGCCAGATTCAGGGCCAGGGCTAGGGCCAAGGGCAGGGCCAGGGCCAAGGCCAGGTGCATGTCTAGTGCCAGGGCCAGGTGCTGGGCCAGGTAATGGCCATGTAGAGGGCCAAGGCCAGGTGCAAGACCAGGGCCAGGTGCAGGGCCAAGCCAGGGCCAGGTGCAGGGCCAAGGCCAGGTACAGGGCCAGGGCCAGGTGCAGGGCCAGGGCCAGGTGCAGGGCCAGGGGCAGGGACAGGGGCAGGGCCACGTTCAGGGCCAGGGCCAGGGAAGGGACCAGGTGCAGGGCCAGGGCCAAGGCCAAGTGCAGGGCCAGTGCAAGCCCAGGGCAGGGCCAGTGTCATGGCCAGGTGAAGGGCCAGGGCCAGGTAGAGGGCCAGATCCAGGGCCAGGTGCAGGGCCAGGGCCAGGTGCAGGGCCAGGGCCAGGGCCAGGTCCAGGGCCAAGTGCAGGGCCAGGGCCAGGGCCAAATGTAGGGCCAGGGTCAGTGCCAGGAGCAACGCCAGGGATAGGGACAGGTGCAGGGCCAAGTGCAGGGCCAGGGCCAGGGCCATGTGTAGGTTCAGTGCCAGGGCCAGGTGTAGGGCCAGGGCCAGGGCCAGTTGCAGAGCCAGGTGCAGAGCCAGGGCGAGGGTGATGGCAGGGCCAGGGCCAGGTGCAGGGCCTGGGCCAGGGCCAGGTGCAGTAGCCAGGGCTAGGGCCAGGGGCAGGGCCAGGGCCAAGGCCAGGTGCAGGTCTAGTGCCAGGGCCAGGTGCAGGGCCATGGCCAGGTAGATGGTCAGGTTCAAGGCCAGGTACAGGGCCAGGTGCAGTGCCAGGGTCAGGGCCAGGGCCAGGTGCAGGGCCAGGGCCAGGTGCAGGGCCAGGGCTAGGGCCAGGGGCAGGGCCAGGTTCAGAGCCAGGGCCAGGGAAGGGACCAGGTGCAGGGCCAGGGCCAAGGCCAAGTGCAGGGCCAGTGCAAGCCAAGGTCAGGGCCAGTGTCATGGCCAGGTGAAGGGCCAGGGCCAGGTAGAGGGTCAGATCCAGGGCCAGGTGCAGGGCCAGGGCCATGTGCAGGGCCAGGTGCAGGGCCAGGGCCAGGGCCAGGGTCATGGCCAGGGCCAGGTGCAGGGCCAGGGCCAGGTGCAGGGCCAGGGCTAGGGCCAGTGGCAGGGCCAGGTTCAGGGCCAGGGCCAGGGAAGGGACCAGGTCAGGTCCAAGGCCAAGTGCAGGGCCAGTGCAAACCCAGGTCAGGGCCAGTGTCATGGCCAGGTGAAGGGCCAGGGCCAGGTCGAGGGCCAGAGCCAGGGCCAGGTGCAGGGCCAGGGCCAGGGCCAGGTGCAGGGCCAGGGCCAGGGCCAGGTGCAGGGCCAGGGCCAGGGCCAAATGTAGGGCCAGGGTCAGGGTCAGGAGCAACGCCAGAGAGAGGGACAGGTTTAGGGCCAGGGCCATGTGCAGGGCCAGGGTCAGGGCCATTTGCAGGTCCAGTGCCAGGGCCAGGTGTAGGGTCAGGGCCAGGGCCAGGTGCAGGGCCAGGGTCAGATGCAGGTCCAGTGCCAGGGCCAGGTGCAGGGCCAGGGTCAGGGACATGTGTAGGGTAGGGCCAAGACCAAGGCCAGGCCGAGGTGCATGGCCAGGGCCAAGGCCAGGTGCAGGGCCAGAGACAGGGACAGGTGCAGGGCCATGGCCAGGTAGAGGGTTAGGGTCATGTCCAGGTACAGGGCCAGGGCCAGGTGCTGGGCCAGGGTCAGAGCCAGGGCCAGGTGCAGGGCCAGGGCCAGGTGCAGGGCCAAGGCTAGGGCCAGGACAGGGCCAGGTTCAGGGCCAGGGCCAGGGAAGGGACCAGGTGCAGGGCCAGGGCCAAGGCCAAGTGCAGGGCCAGGGCCAGGGCCAAGGCCAGGTGCAGGGCTAGTGCCAGGGCCAGTAGCTGGGCAGGGTTATGGCTAGGTGCAGGGTCAGGGCCAGGTGTAAGGCCAGGGCCAGTGCTAGGTGCAGAGCCAGGGCCAGTTTCAGGGCCAGGGACAGGGACAGGTGCGCGGCCAGGGCTAGGGATGGGACCAGGTGCTGGGCCAGGACCAGGGCCATGTGCAGGGCCAGGGCCAGGGCCAAATGTAGGGCCAGGGTCAGGGCCAGGTGCAATGCCAGGGCGAGGGATATGTGCAGGGCCAGGGCCATGTGCAGGGCCAGGGCCAGGGCCATGTGCATGTCCAGTGTCAGGGCCAGGTGTAGGGCCAGGGCTAGGGCCAGTTGCAGAGCCTGGTGCAGCGCCAGAGCGAGGGCGATGTGCAGGGCCAGGTGCAGGGCCAGGGCCAGGTGCAGGGCCAGGGGCAGGGACAGGGGCAGGGCCACGTCAGGGCCAGGGCCAGGGAAGGGCCAGGTGCAGGGCCAGGGCCAAGGCCAAGTGCAGGGCCAGTGCAAGCCCAGGTCAGGGCCAGTGTCATGGCCAGGTGAAGGGCCAGGGCCAGGTAGAGGGCCAGATCCAGGGCCAGGTGCAGGGCCAGGGCCAGGTGCAGGGCCAGGGCCAGGGCCAGGTCCAGGGCCAGGGGCAGGGCCAGGGCCAGGGCCAAATGCAGGGCCAGGGTCAGTGCCAGGAGCAGCGCCAGGGATAGGGACAGGTGCAGGGCCAAGTGCAGGGCCAGGGCCAGGGCCATGTGTAGGTTCAGTGCCAGGGCCAGGTGTAGGGCCAGGGCCAGGGCCAGTTGCAGAGCCAGGTGCAGAGCCAGAACGAGGGTGATGTGCAGGGCCAGGGCCAGGTGCAGGGCCTGGGCCAGGGCCAGGTGCATAGCCAGGGCTAGGGCCAGGGGCAGGGCCAGGGCCAAGGCCAGGTGCAGGTCTAGTGCCAGGGCCAGGTGCAGGGCCATGGCCAGGTAGATGGTCAGGTTCAAGGCCAGGTACAGGGCCAGGTGCAGTGCCAGGGTCAGGGCCAGGGCCAGGTGCAGGGCCAGGGCCAGGTGCAGGGCCAGGGCTAGGGCCAGGGGCAGGGCCAGGTTCAGAGCCAGGGCCAGGGAAGGGACCAGGTGCAGGGCCAGGGCCAGGGCCAAGTGCAGGGCCAGTGCAAGCCAAGGTCAGGGCCAGTGTCATGGCCAGGTGAAGGGCCAGGGCCAGGTAGAGGGTCAGATCCAGGGCCAGGTGCAGGGCCAGGGCCATGTGCAGGGCCAGGTGCAGGGCCAGGGCCAGGGCCAAATATAGGGCCAGGGTCAGGGCCAGGAACAACGTCAGGGAGAGGGACAGGTGCAGGGTCAGGGCCATGTGCAGGGCCAGGGCCAGGGCCATGTGCAGGTCCAGTGCCAGGGCCAGGTGTAGGGCCAGGGCCAGGGCCAGTTGCAGAGCCAGGTGCAGCGCCAGAGCGAGGGCGATGTGCAGGGCCAGGGCCAATGCCAGGGCCAGGTGCAGGGCCAGGGCCAAGGCCAGGTGCAGGGCAGGGTCAGATGCAGGTCCAGGGCCAGGCCAGGTGCAGGGCCAGGGCCAGGGCCAAGTGCAGGGCCAGGGCCAAGGCCAGGGCGAGGTGCAGGGCAAGGGCCGAGGCCAGGTGCAGGGCCAGGGTCAGATGCAGGTCCAGGGCCAGGGCCAGGTGCAGGGCCAGGGCCAGGGCCAAGTGCAGGGCCAGGGCCTATGCCAGGGCCAGGTGCAGGGCCAGGGCCAAGGCTAGGTGCAGTGCCAGGGTCCGATACAGGTCCAGGGCCAGGGCCAGTTGCAGGGCCAAGGCCAGGGAAAAGTGCAGGTCCAGGGCCAGGGCCATGTGCAGGTCCAGTACCAGGGCCAGGGCCAGGGCCAGTTGCAGAGCCAGGTGTAGCGCCAGAGCGTGGGCGATGTGCAGGGCCAGGTCCAATGCTAGGGCCAGGTGCAGGGCCAGGGCCAAGGCCAGGTGCAGGTCCAGGGTCAAATGCAGGGCCAGGGCCAGGGCCAGGTGCAGGGCCAGGGCCAGGGCCAAGTGCAGGTCGAGGGCCAGGTGCAGGGCCAGTGCCAGGGCCAGGTGTAGGGACAGGGACAGGGCTATGTGCAGGGCCAGGGCCAGGTGCAGGGCCAGGGCCAGGGCCAGCTGCAGGGCCAGGGCCAGGGACAGGGCCAGGGCCAGGTGCAGACCCAGGGCCAGGTGCAGGGCCAGGGCCAGGTTTATGGCAAGGGCCAGGGCCAGGGAAGAGGCCAGGTGCAGGGCCAGGGCCTGAGCCAGGTGCAGGGCCAGGGCCAGGGCCAGGTGCAGGGCCAGGGCCATGGCTAGGTGCAGGGCCTGGGCCAGGGCCAGGTGCAGGGCCAGGGCTAGGGCCAAGGGCAGGGCCAGGGCCAAGGCCAGGTGCATGTCTAGTGCCAGGGCCAGGTGCTGGGCCAGGTAATGGCCATGTAGAGGGCCAGGGCCAGGTGCAAGGCCAGGGCCAGGTGCAGGGCCAAGCCAGGGCCAGGTGCAGGGCCAAGGCCAGGTACAGGGCCAGGGCCAGGTGCAGGGCCAGGGTCAGGGCCAGGTGCAGGGCCAGGTGCAGGGCCAGGGGCAGGGCCACGTTCAGGGCCAGGGCCAGGGAAGGGACCAGGTGCAGGGCCAGGGCCAAGGCCAAGTGCAGGGCCAGTGCAAGCCCAGGTCAGGGCCAGTGTCATGGCCAGGTGAAGGGCCAGGGCCAGGTAGAGGGCCAGATCCAGGGCCAGGTGCAGGGCCAGGGCCAGGGCCAGGTGCAGGGCCAGGGCCAGGTGCAGGGCCAGGGCCAGGTGCAGGGCCAGGGCCAGGGCCAAATGTAGGGCCAGGGTCAGGGCCAGGAGCAACGCCAGGGATAGGGACAGGTGCAGGGCCAGGTGCAGGGCCAGGGCCAGGGCCATGTGCAGGTCCAGTGCCAGGGCCAGGTGTAGGGCCAGGGCCAGGGCCATGTGCAGGTCCAGTGCCAGAGCCAGGTGTAGGGCCAGGGCCAGGGCCAGTTGCAGAGCCAGGTGCAGCGCCAGAACAAGGGCGATGTGCAGGGCCAGGGCCAGGTGCAGGGCCTGGGCCAGGGCCAGGTGCATAGCCAGGGCCAGGAGCAGGGCCAGGGCCAAGGCCAGGTGCAGGTCTAGTGCCAGGGCCAGGTGCAGGGCCAGGGTAATGGCCAGGTAGAGGGCCAGGGCCAGGTGCAGGTGCAGGGCCAGGGCCAGGGCCAGGTGCAGGGCCAGGGCCAGGTGCAGGGCCAGGGCTAGGGCCAGGGGCAGGGCCAGGTTCAGGGCCAGGGCCAGGGAAGGGACCAGGTGCAGGGCCAGGGCCAAGGCCAAGTGCAGGGCCAGTGCAAGCCAAGGTCAGGGCCAGTGTCATGGCCAGGTGAAGGGCCAGGGCCAGGTAGAGGGTCAGATCCAGGGCCAGGTGCAGGGCCAGGGCCATGTGCAGGGCCAGGTGCAGGGCCAGGGCCAGGGCCAAATATAGGGCCAGGGTCAGGGCCAGGAACAACGCCAGGGAGAGGGACAGGTGCAGGGCCAGGACCATGTGCAGGGCCAGGGCCAGGGCCATGTGCAGGTCCAGTGCCAGGGCCAGGTGTAGGGCCAGGGCCAGGGCCAGTTGCAGAGCCAGGTGCAGCGCCAGAACGAGGGCGATGTGCAGGGCCAAGGCCAGGGCCAGGTGCAGGGCCAGGGCCAGGGCCAGGTGCATGGCCAGGGCTAGGGCCAGGGTCAGGGCCAGGGCCATGTGCAGGGCCATTTCCAGGGCTAGGGCTAGGGCCAGGGGCAGGGCCAGGTTTATGGCAAGGGCCAGGGCCAGGGAAGAAGCCAGGTGCAGGGCCAGGGCCTGAGCCAGGTGCAGGGCCAGGGCCAGGTGCAGGGCCAGGGCCATGGCTAGGTGCAGGGCCTGGGCCAGGGTTAGGTGCAGGGCCAGGGCTAGGACCAAGGGCAGGGCCAGGGCCAAGGCCAGGTGCATGTCTAGTGCCAGGGCCAGGTGCTAGGCCAGGTAATGGCCATGTAGAGGGCCAGGGCCAGGTGCAAGGCCAGGGCCAGGTGCAGGGCCAAGCCAGGGCCAGGTGCAGGGCCAAGGCCATGTACAGGGCCAGGGCCAGGTGCAGGGCCAGGGCCAGGGCCAGGTGCAGGGCCAGGGGCAGGGCCACGTTCAGGGCCAGGGCCAGGGAAGGGAGGGCCAGGTGCAGGGCCAGGGCCAAGGCCAAGTGCAGGGCCAGTGCAAGCCCAGGGCCAGGGCCAGTGTCAGGGCCAGGGAAGGGCCAGGGCCAGGTCCAGGGCCAGATCCAGGGCCAGGTGCAGGGCCAGGGCCAGGGCCAGGTGCAGGGCCAGGGCCAGGTGCAGGGCCAGGGCCAGGTGCAGGGCCAGGGCCAGGGCAAAATGTAGGGCCAGGGCCAGGGCCAGCTGCAGGGCCAGGGCCAGGGCCAGGGACAGGGCCAGGGCCAGGGCCAGGGCCAGGGAAAGGGCCAGGTGCAGGGTAAGGGCCAGGGCCAGATGCAGGGCCTGGGCCAAAGCCAAGTGCAGGGCCAGTGCAAGCCCAGGACAGGGCCAGTGTCAAGGCCAGGTGAAGGGCCAGACCAGGTAGAGGGCCAGAGCCAGGGCCAGGTGCAGGGCCATGGCCATGGCCAGGTGCAGGGTCAGTGCCATGGCCAGGTGCAGGGCCTGGGCCAGGGCCAGGTGCAGGGCCAGGGCTAGGGCCAAGGGCAGGGCCAGGGCCAAATCCAGTTGCAGGTCTAGTGCCAGGGCCAGATGTTGGGCCAGGGTAATGGCCAGGTAGAGGGCCAGGGCCAGGTGCAAGTCCAGGGCCAGGTGCAGTGCCAGGGCCAGGGCCAGGTGCAGGGCCATGGCCAGGTAGAAGGTCAGGGTCACGGCCACGTACAGGGCCAGGACCAGGTGCAGGGCCATGTGCAGGGCCAGGGCTAGGGCCAGGAGCAGGGCCAGGTTCAGGTCCAGGGCCAGGGAAGCGACCAGGTCAGGGCCAGGGCCAAGGCCAAGTGCAGGGCCAGTGCAAGCCCAGGTCAGGGCCAGTGTCATGGCCAGGTGAAGGGCCAGGGCCAGGTAGAGGGCCAGAGCCAGGGCCAGGTGCAGGGCCAGGGCCAGGGCCAGGTGCAGGGCCAGGGCCAGGTGCAGGGCCAGGGCCAGGGCCAAATGTAGGGCCAGGGTCAGGGTCAGGAGCAACGCCAGGGAGAGGGACAGGTGTAGGATCAGGGCCATGTGCAGGTCCAGGGTCAGGGCCATGTGCAGGTCCAGTGTCAGGGCCAGGTGTAGGGCCAGGGCCAGGGCCAGTTGCAGAGCCAGGTGCAGAGCAAGGGCGAGGGCCATGTGCAGGGCCAGGGCCAAGGCCAGGGCCAGGTGCAGGGCCAGGGCCAAGGCCAGGTGCAGGGCCAGGGTCAGATGCAGGTCCAGTGCCAGGGCCAGGTGCAGGGCCAGGGCCAGGGACATGTGCAGGGCCAGGGCCAAGGCCAAGGCCAGGCTGAGGTGCATGGCCAGGGCCAAGGCCAGGTGCAGGGCCAGGGTCAGATGCAGGTCCAGGGCCAGGGCCAGGTTCAGGGCCAGGGCCAGGGCCAAGTGCAGGGCCAGGGGCAAGGCCAGTGCCAGGTGCAGGGCCAGGGCCAAGGCCAGGTGCTGGGCCAGGGTCAGATGCAGGGCCAGGGCAAGTGCCTGGTGCAGGGCCAGGGCCAGGGAAAAGTGCAGGGCCATGGCCAGGTGTAGGGCCAGTGCCAGGGCCAGGTGCAGGGACAGGGCAGGGCAGCAGGGCCAGGGCTAGGTGCAGGGCCAGGGCTAGGGCCAGGTGCAGTGCCAGGACCAGGGCCAGCTGCAGGGCCAGGGCTAGGGAGAGGGACAGGGCCAGGGCCAGGGCCAGAGAAGAGGCCAGGTGCAGGGTCAGGGCCAGGGCCAGATGCAGGGCCAGGGCCAAAGCCAAGTGCAGGGCCAGTGCAAGCCCAGGACAGGGCAAGTGTCATGGCCAGGTGAAGGGCCAGACCTGGTAGAGGGCCAGAGCCAGGGCCAGGTGCAGGGCCAGGGCCATGGCCAGGTGCAGGGTCAGTGCCATGGCCAGGAGCAGGGCCAAGGCCAAATCCAGGTGCAGGTCTAGTGCCAGGGCCAGGTGTTGTGCCAGGGTAATGGCCAGGTAGAGGGCCAGGGCCAGGTGTAAGGCCAGGGCCAGGTGCAGGGCCAGGGCCAGGTGCAGGGCCAGGGCCAGGTAGAGTGTCAGGGTCACGGCCAGGTACAGGGCCAGGGCCAGGTGCAGGGCCAGGGCCAGGGCCAGGTGCAGGGCCAGGTGCAGGGCCAGGGCTAGGGCCAGGGGCAGGGCCAGGTTCAGGGCCAGGGCCAGGTGCAGGGCCAGGGCCAGGTAGAGGGTCAGGGTCACGGCCAGGTACAGGGCCAGGGCCAGGTGCAGGGCCAGGGCCAGGGCCAGGTGCAGGGTGAGGTGCAGGGCCAGGGCTAGGGCCAGTGGCAGGGCCAGGTTCAGGGCCAGGGCCAGGGAAGGGACCAGGTCAGGTCCAAGGCCAAGTGCAGGGCCAGTGCAAACCCAGGTCAGGGCCAGTGTCATGGCCAGGTGAAGGGCCAGGGCCAGGTAGAGGGCCAGAGCCAGGGCCAGGTGCAGGGCCAGGGCCAGGGCCAGGTGCAGGGCCAGGGCCAGGGCCAGGGGCAGGGCCAGGGCCAGGGCCAAATGTAGGGCCAGGGTCAGGGTCAGGAGCAACGCCAGAGAGAGGGACAGGTTTAGGGCCAGGGCCATGTGCAGGGCCAGGGTCAGGGCCATTTGCAGGTCCAGTGCCAGGGCCAGGTGTAGGGTCAGGGCCAGGGCCAGGTGCAGGGCCAGGGCCAGGTGCAGGTCGGCCAGTGCCAGGGCCAGGTGCAGGGCCAGGGCCAGGGCCATGTGTAGGGTAGGGCCAAGACCAAGGCCAGGCCAGGTGCAGGGCCAGGGCCAAGGCCAGGGGCAGGGCCAGCAGGCAGGGACAGGTGCAGGGCCATGGCCAGGTAGAGGGTTAGGGTCACTTCCAGGTACAGGGCCAGGGCCAGGTGCTGGGCCAGGGTCAGGGCCAGGGCCAGGTGCAGGGCCAGGGCCAGGTGCAGGGCCAAGGCTAGGGCCAGGGGCAGGGCCAGGTTCAGGGCCAGGGCCAGGGCCAGGGAGGGACCAGGTGCAGGGCCAGGGCCAAGGCCAAGTGCAGGGCCAGGGCCAGGGCCAAGGCCAGGTGCAGGGCTAGTGCCAGGGCCAGTAGCTGGGCAGGGTTATGGCTAGGTGCAGGGTCAGGGCCAGGTGTAAGGCCAGGGCCAGTGCTAGGTGCAGAGCCAGGGCCAGTTTCAGGGCCAGGGACAGGGCCAGGTGCAGGGCCAGGGCTAGGGATGGGACCAGGTGCTGGGCCAGGACCAGGGCCATGTGCAGGGCCAGGGCCAGGGCCAGGAGCCAGGTGTAGGGCCAGGGTCAGGGCCAGGTGCAATGCCAGGGCGAGGGATATGTGCAGGGCCAGGGCGATGTGCAGGGCCAGGTCCAGGGCCATGTGCATGTCCAGTGTCAGGGCCAGGTGTAGGGCCAGGGCTAGGGCCAGTTGCAGAGCCTGGTGCAGCGCCAGAGCGAGGGCGATGTGCAGGGCCAGGTGCAGGGCCAGGGCCAGGTGCAGGGCCAGGGCCAGGGACAGTGCCAGGGCCAGGGCAGGGCCAGGGACAGGGCCAGGGCCAGGTGCAGGGCCAGGGCCAGGGCCAGCTGCAGGGCCAGGGCCAGGGCCAGCTGCAGGGCCAGGGCCAGGACCATTGCCAGCTGCAGGCCCAGGGCCAGGGCCAGGGCCAGGGCCAAATGCAGGGCCAGGGCCAGGGCCAAGGCCAGGTGCAGGGCTAGTGCCAGGGTCAGTAGATGGGCAGGGTCATGGCTAGGTGCAGGGCCAGGGCCAGGGCCATGGCCAGGGCCAGGGCCAAGGCCAGGTGCAGGTCTAGTGCCAGGGCCAGGTGCTGGGCCATGGTAATGGCCAGGTAGGGGCCAGGGCCAGGTGCAAGGCCAGGGCCAGGTGCAGGGCCAAGGACAGGTGCAGGCCCATGGCCAGGAAGAGGGTCAGGGTCACGGCCATTTACTGGGCCAGGGCCAGCTGCAGGGCCAGGGCCAGAGCCAGCTGCAGGGCCAGGGCCAGGACCAGGTGCAGGGCCAGGCAGGCCAGGCAGGACCAGGGCCAGCTGCAGGCCCAGGGCAAGGGACAGGGTCAGGGCCAGGGCCAAGGGCAGGGCCAGGCCCAGGGCCAAGGCCAGGTGCAGGTCTACTGCCAGGGCCATGTGCTGGGCCAGGGTAATGGCCAGGAAGAGGGCCAGGGCCAGGTGCACGGCCAGGGCCAGGTGCAGGGCCAGGGACAGGTGCAGGCCCATGGCCAAGTAGAGGGTCAGGGTCATGGCCAGTTACTGGGCCAGGGCCAGGTGCAGGGCCAGGGCCAGGTGCAGGGCTAGGTCCAGGGCCAGGGCAGGGACCAGGTGCAGGGCCAGGGCCAGGGCCAGGGCCAAATGTAGGGCCAGGGCCAGGGCCAGGTGCAAGGCCAGGGCGAGGTAGGGCCAGGGCCAGGGCCAGGGCATGTGCAGGGCCAGGTCCAGGGCCATGTGCATGTCCAGTGTCAGGGCCAGGTGTAGGGCCAGGGCTAGGGCCAGTTGCAGAGCCAGGTGCAGCGCCAGAGGGAGGGCCATGTGCAGGGCCAGGTGCAGGGCCAGGGCCAGGTGCAGGGCCAGGGCCAGGGACAGTGCCAGGGCCAGGTATAGGGACAGGGCCAGGGCTAGGTGCAGGGCCATGGCCAGGGCCAGCTGCAGGGCCAGGGCCAGGGCCAGCTGCAGGGCCAGGGTCAGGACCATTGCCAGATGCAGGCCCAGGGCCAGGGCCAGGGCCAGGGCCAGGGCCAGGGGCCAGGGCCAGGGCCAGGGCCAAGGCCAGGTGCAGGGCTAGTGCCAGGGTCAGTAGATGGGCAGGGTCATGGCTAGGTGCAGGGCCAGGGCCAGGGCCAGGGCCAGGGCCAAGGCCAGGTGCAGGTCTAGTGCCAGGGCCAGGTGCTGGGCCATGGTAATGGCCAGGTAGAGGGCCAGGGCCAGGTGCAAGGCCAGGGCCAGGTGCAGGGCCAGGGACAGGGGCAGGCCCATGGCCAGGAAGAGGGTCAGGGTCACGGCCATTTACTGGGCCAGGGCCAGCTGCAGGGCCAGGGCCAGAGCCAGCTGCAGGGCCAGGGCCAGAGCCAGCTGCAGGGCCAGGCCCAGGACCAGGGCCAGCTGCAGGCCCAGGGCAAGGGACAGGGTCAGGGCCAGGGCCAAGGGCAGGGCCAGGGCCAGGGCCAAGGCCAGGTGCAGGTCTACTGCCAGGGCCATGTGCTGGGCCAGGGTAATGGCCAGGAAGAGGGCCAGGGCCAGGTGCAAGGCCAGGGCCAGGTGCAGGGCCAGGGACAGGTGCAGGCCCATGGCCAGGTAGAGGGTCATGGTCATGGCCAGTTACTGGGCCAGGGCCAGGTGCAGGGCCAGGGCCAGGTGCAGGGCCAGGTCCAGGGCCAGGGAAGGGACCAGGTGCAGGGCCAGGGCCAGGGCCAGGGCCAAATGTAGGGCCAGGGTCAGGGCCAGGTGCAATGCCAGGGCGAGGGATATGTGCAGGGCCAGGGCGATGTGCAGGGCCAGGTCCAGGGCCATGTGCATGTCCAGTGTCAGGGCCAGGTGTAGGGCCAGGGCTAGGGCCAGTTGCAGAGCCAGGTGCAGCGCCAGAGCAAGGGCGATGTGCAGGGCCAGGTCCAGGGCCAGGGCCAGGGCCAGGGCCAGGGCCAGGGACAGTGCCAGGGCCAGGTATAGGGACAGGGCCAGGGCTAGGTGCAGGGCCAGGGCTAGGGCCAGGTGCAGGGCCAGGGCCAGGGCCAGCTGCAGGGCCAGGGCCAGGGCCATTGCCAGGGCCAGGGCCAGGGCCAGGGCCAAGTGCAGGGCCAGGGCCAGGGCCAAGGCCAGGTGCAGGGCTAGTGCCAGGGTTAGTAGATGGGCAGGGTCATGGCTAGGTGCAGGGCCAGGGCCAGGGCCATGGCCAGGGCCAGGGCCAAGGCCAGGTGCAGGTCTAGTGCCAGGGCCAGGTGCTGGGCCATGGTAATGGCCAGGTAGAGGGCCAGGGCCAGGTGCAAGGCCAGGGCCAGGTGCAGGGCCAAGGACAGGTGCAGGCCCATGGCCAGGAAGAGGGTCAGGGTCACGGCCATTTACTGGGCCAGGGCCAGCTGCAGGGCCAGGGCCAGAGCCAGGTGCAGGGCCAGGGCCAGGGCCAGCTGCAGGGCCAGGGCCAGGACCATCGCCAGCTGCAGGCCCAGGGCCAGGGCCAGGGCCAGGGCCAAATGCAGGGCCAGGGCCAGGGCCAAGGCCAGGTGCAGGGCTAGTGCCAGGGTCAGTAGATGGGCAGGGTCATGGCTAGGTGCAGGGCCAGGTCCAGGGCCATGGCCAGGGCCAAGGCCATGGCCAGGTGCTGGGCTTGGGCCAGGGCCAGGTGCAGGGCCAAGGTCAGATGCAGGTCCAGTGCCAGGGCCAGGTGCAGGGCCAGGGCCAGGGCCAGTTGCAGAGCTAGGTGCAGAGCCAGAAAGAGGGCGATGTGCAGGGCCAGGGCCAAGGCCAGGGCCAGATGCAGGGCCAGGGCCAAGGCCAGTTGCAGGGCCAGGGTCAGATGCAGGTCCAGTGCCAGGGCCAGGTGCAGGGCCAGGGCCAGGGACATGTGCAGGGCCAGGGCCAAGGCCAAGGCCAGGCCGAGGTGCATGGACAGGGCCAAGGCCAGGTGCAGGGCCAGGGTCAGATGCAGGTCCAGGGCCAGGGCCAGGTTCAGGGCCAGGGCCAGGGCCAAGTGCAGGGCCAGGGCCAAGGCCAGTGCCAGGTGCAGGGCCAGGGCCAAGGCCAGGTGCAGGGCCAGGGTCAGGGAGGCAGGGCCAGGGCCAAGGGCCAGGTGCAGGGCCAGGGCCAGGGAAAAGTGCAGGGCCATGGCCAGGTGTAGGGCCAGTGCCAGGGCCAGGTGCAGGGACAGGGCCAGGGCTAGGTGCAGGGCCAGGGCCAGGTGCAGGGCCAGGGCCAGGGCTAGGTGCAGGGCCAGGGCCAGGGTCAGGTGCAGGGCCAGGGCCAGGGCCAGGTGCATGGCCAGGTGCAGCGCTAGTGCCAGGGCCAGTAGCTGGGCAGGGTCATGGCTAGGTGCAGGGTCTGGGCCAGGTGTAAGGCCAGGGCCAGTGCTAGGTGCAGAGACAGGGCCAGGTGCAGGGCCATGGCCAGGTAGAGGGTCAGGGTCACGGCCTGGTACAGGGCCAGGGCCAGGTGCAGGGTCAGGGTCAGTGCCAAGGCCAGGTGCAGGGCCAGGGCAGGGTGCAGGGCCAGGGCTAGGGCCAGGGGCAGGGCCAGGTTCAGGGCCAGGTTCATGGCCAGGGCCAGGTGCAGGGCCAGGGCTAGGGCCAGCGGCTGGGCCAGGGCCAAGGCCAGGTGCAGGTCTAGTGCCAGGGCCAGGTGCTGGGCCATGGTAATGGCCAGGTAGAGGGCCAGGGCCAGGTGCAAGGCCAGGGCCAGGTGCAGGGCCAAGGACAGGTGCAGGCCCATGGCCAGGAAGAGGGTCAGGGTCACGGCCATTTACTGGGCCAGGGCCAGCTGCAGGGCCAGGGCCAGAGCCAGCTGCAGGGCCAGGGCCAGAGCCAGCTGCAGGGCCAGGGCCAGGACCAGGGCCAGCTGCAGGCCCAGGTCAAGGGACAGGGTCAGGGCCAGGGCCAAGGGCAGGGCCAGGGCCAGGGCCAAGGCCAGGTGCAGGTCTACTGCCAGGGCCATGTGCTGGGCCAGGGTAATGGCCAGGAAGAGGGCCAGGGCCAGGTGCAAGGCCAGGGCCAGGTGCAGGGCCAGGGCCAGGTGCAGGCCCAGTCGGGCCAGGTAGAGGGCCAGGGCCAGGGCCAGTTACTGGGCCAGGGCCAGGTGCAGGGCCAGGGCCAGGTGCCAGGGCCAGGTCCAGGGCCAGGGAGGGACCAGGTGCAGGGCCAGGGCCAGCGCCAGGGCCAAATGTAGGGCCAGGGTCAGGGCCAGGTGCAATGCCAGGGCGAGGGATAGGTGCAGGGCCAGGGCGATGTGCAGGGCCAGGTCCAGGGCCATGTGCATGTCCAGTGTCAGGGCCAGGTGTAGGGCCAGGGCTAGGGCCAGTTGCAGAGCCAGGTGCAGCGCCAGAGCGAGGGCGATGTGCAGGGCCAGGTGCAGGGCCAGGGCCAGGTGCAGGGCCAGGGCCAGGGACAGTGCCAGGGCCAGGTATAGGGACAGGGCCAGGGCTAGGTGCAGGGCCAGGGCCAGGGCCAGCTGCAGGGCCAGGGCCAGGGCCAGCTGCAGGGCCAGGGCCAGGACCATTGCCAGCTGCAGGCCCAGGGCCAGGGCCAGGGCCAGGGCCAGGGCCAAATGCAGGGCCAGGGCCAGGGCCAAGGCCAGGTGCGGGGCTAGTGCCAGGGTCAGTAGATGGGCAGGGTCATGGCTAGGTGCAGGGCCAGGGCCAGGGCCATGGCCAGGGCCAAGGCCATGGCCAGGGGCTGGGCTTGGGCCAGGGCCAGGTGCAGGGCCAGGGTCAGATGCAGGTCCAGTGCCAGGGCCAGGTGCAGGGCCAGGGCCAGGGCCAGTTGCAGAGCCAGGTGCAGAGCCAGAAAGAGGGCCATGTGCAGGGCCAGGGCCAAGGCCAGGGCCAGGTGCAGGGCCAGGGCCAAGGCCAGGTGCAGGGCCAGGGTCAGATGCAGGTCCAGTGCCAGGGCCAGGTGCAGGGCCAGGGCCAGGGCCAGGTGCAGGGCCAGGGCCAAGGCCAGGTGCTGGGCCAGGATCAGATGCAGTGCCAGGGCAAGTGCCTGGTGCAGGGCCAGGGCCAGGGAAAAGTGCAGGGCCATGGCCAGGTTTAGGGCCAGTGCCAGGGCCAGGTACAGGGACAGGGCCAGGGCTAGGTGCAGGGCCAGGGCCAGGTGCAGGGCCAGGGCCAGGGCTAGGTGCAGGGCCAGGGCCAGGGTCAGGTGCAGGGCCAGGGCCAGGGCCAAGTGCAGGGCCAGGGCCAGGGCCAGGGCCAGGGCCAGGTGCAGCGCTAGTGCCAGGGCCAGTAGCTGGGCAGGGTCATGGCTAGGTGCAGGGTCTGGGCCAGGTGTAAGGCCAGAGCCAGTGCTAGGTGCAGAGACAGGGCCAGGTGCAGGCCCATGGCCAGGAAGAGGGTCAGGGTCACGGCCATTTACTGGGCCAGGGCCAGCTGCAGGGCCATGGCCAGAGCCAGCTGCAGGGCCAGGGCCAGAGCCAGCTGCAGGGCCAGGGCCAGGACCAGGGCCAGCTGCAGGCCCAGGGCAAGGGACAGGGTCAGGGCTAGGGCCAAGGGCAGGGCCATGGCTAGGGCCAAGTCCAGGTGCAGGTCTACTGCCAGGGCCATGTGCTGGGCCAGGGTAATGGCCAGGAAGAGGGCCAGGGACAGGTGCAAGGCCAGGGCCAGGTGCAGGGCCAGGGACAGGTGCAGGCCCATGGCCAGGTAGAGGGTCAGGGTCATGGCCAGTTACTGGGCCAGGGCCAGGTGCAGGGCCAGGGCCAGGTGCAGGGCCAGGTCCAGGGCCAGGGAAGGGACCAGGTGCAGGGCCAGGGCCAGGGCCAGGGCCAAATGTAGGGCCAGGGTCAGGGCCAGGTGCAATGCCAGGGCGAGGGATATGTGCAGGGCCAGGGCGATGTGCAGGGCCAGGTCCAGGGCCATGTGCATGTCCAGTGTCAGGGCCAGGTGTAGGGCCAGGGCTAGGGCCAGTTGCAGAGCCAGGTGCAGCGCCAGAGCGAGGGCGGTGTGCAGGCCCAGGTGCAGGGCCAGGGCCAGGTGCAGGGCCAGGGCCAGGGCCAGGGCCAGGGCCAGGTATAGGGACAGGGCCAGGGCTAGGTGCAGGGCCAGGGCCAGGGCCAGCTGCAGGGCCAGGGCCAGGGCCAGCTCCAGGGCCAGGGCCAGGGCCAGGTGCAGGGCCAGCTGCAGGCCCAGGGCCAGGGCCAGGGCCAGGGCCAAATGCAGGGCCAGGGCCAGGGCCAAGGCCAGGTGCAGGGCTAGTGCCAGGGTCAGTAGATGGGCAGGGTCATGGCTAGGTGCAGGGCCAGGGCCAGGGCCAGGGCCAGGGCCAAGGCCATGGCCAGGTGCAGGGCTAGGGCCAGGGCCAGGTGCAGGGCCAGGGCTAGGGCCAGGGGCAGGGCCAGGGCCACGGCCAGGTACAGGTCTAGTGCCAGGGCCAGGTGCTGGGCCAGGGTAATGGCCAGGTAGAGGGCATGGGCCAGGTGCAAGGCCAGGGCCAGGGCCAGGGCCAGGGCCAGGTGCAGGGCCATGGCCAGGTAGAGGGTCAGGGTCACGGCCAGGTACAGGGCCAGGGCCAGGTGCAGGGCCAGGGTCAGGGCCAGGGCCAGGGCCAGGTGCAGGGCCAGGTGCAGGGCCAGGGCTAGGGCCAGGGGCAGGGCCAGGTTCAGGGCCATTGCCAGGGAAGGGACCTGGTGCAGGGCCACGGCCAAGACCAAGTGCAGGGCCAGTGCAAGCCCAGGTCAGGGCCAGTGTCATGTCCAGGTGAAGGGCCAGGGCCAGGTAGAGGGCCAGAGCCAGGGCTAGGGCCAGGTGCAGGGCCAGGGCCAGGTGCAGGGCCAGGGCCAAATGTAGGGCCAGGGTCAGGACCATTTGCAGGTCCAGTGCCAGGGCCAGGTGTAGGGCCAGGGCCAGGGCCAGTTGCAGAGCCAGGTGCAGCGCCAGAGCGAGGGCGATGTTCAGGGCCAGGGCCAAGGCCAGGGCCAGGTGCAGGGCCAGGGCCAAAGCCAGGTGCAGGGCCAGGGTCAGATTCAGGAGCAGGCCCAGGGCCAGGGCCAGGGCCAGGTTAAGGTCCAGGGCCAGATGCAGGGCCAGTTGCAGGGCCAGGTGCAGGGCAAGGGCCAAGGCCAAGTGCAGGGCCAGGGCCAGGGCCAAGGCCAGGTGCAGGGCCATGGCCAAGGCCTGGGGCAGGACTAGTGCCAGGGCCAGGTGCTAGACGAGGGTCAAGGCCAGGTGCAGGGTCAGGGACAGGTGCAATGCCAGGGCAAGGTCCAGGTGCAGGGCAAGGGCCAGGGCCAGGTGCAGGGCCATGGCCAGGTAGAGGTTCAGGGTCATGGCCAGGTGCATTGCCTGGGCCAGAACCAGGGCCAGGGCCAGGCCAGTGCCAGGTCCAGGGCCAGGGCAAATGTCGGGGTCAGGGCCAGGGCCAGGGCCAGGGCTAGGGCCAGGGCCAGGCCCAGGGCCAGGGCCAGGGCCAGGGCCAGGGCCAGGACCAGTGCCAAAATTAAATTGATAATAAATTAAATTGATAATAATTTAAATTGATAATAAATTAGTAGGCATTTTATATTAACACTGAAGAAATGGCACCAAAATCCTAAACATATCGCTGATGTAAAGATCTCTTATTATAGCTAAATGATGAAGTAATGAGATGATGTTACATCAACTCCCAAAATCTGACTCCAAAAGGGACTTATGGTCCATAACATTACCTGTGTTTTAAATTCATTAATTAAGTGATGAATTATCATTTAATTTCCTAGCTTAACAGTTAAGGAAGTAAGTGTAGTATTCGAAGATGTGATGGTCTGGCAGGATGGACTCCCCTAAGGTGGCTCAAAACTCCAGTGATCACTGAATATATAATGACAGATTTTCATAATTAAACCAACAAACTTTAAACCAGTGAATGGTTTTTTATGCATGAAGCCTAAATGATTGCTCAATAGTGAAAGGTGATTGAGTTCTTAACCATAGATATGAACAAAAAAATGAATGAATAAAGAGATAATTTCTCATAATTAACCCCTAGTGAGATAACAAATCGATATCAACATTGATTTAAAGAAAGAAAGAAAGGAAGGAAGAAAGGAAGGAAGAAAGAAAGAAATCACAAGAGACAATTTAAAACCAACATTGTGGGAATGGGCCAAGGCCAGGTGCAGGTCTAGTGCCAGGGCCAGGTGCTGGGCCAGGGTAATGGCCAGGTAGAGGGCCAGGGCCAGGTGCAAGGCCAGGGCCAGGGCCAGGTGCAGGGCCAGGGCCAGGGCCAGGTAGAGGGTCAGGGTCACGGCCAGGTACAGGGCCAGGGCCAGGTGCAGGGTCAGGGTCAGGGCCAGGGCCAGGTGCAGGGCCAGGGCCAGGGCCAGGTGCAGGGCCTGGGCCAGGACCAGGTGCAGGGCCAGGGCTGGGGCCAGGGGCAGGGGCAGGGCCAGGGCCAAGGCCAGGTGCAGGTCTAGTGCCAGGGCCAGGTGCTGGGCCAGGGTAATGGCCAGGTAGATGGCCAGGGCCAGGTGCAGGGCCAGGGACAGGTGCAGGGCCATGGCCAGGTAGATGGTCAGGGTCACGGCCAGGTACAGGGCCAGGGCCAGGTGCAGGGCGAGGGTCAGGGCCAGGTGCAGGGCCAGGTGCAGGGCCAGGTGCAAGGCCAGGGCCAGGGCCAGGGGCTGGGCCAGGTTCAGGGCCAGGGCCAGGGAAGTGACCAGGTGCAGGGCCAGGGCCAAGGCCAAATGCAGGGCCAGTGCAAGCCCAGGTCAGGGCCAGTGTCATGGCCAGGTGAAGGGCCAGGTAGAGGGCCAGAGCCAGGGCCAGGTGCAGGGCCAGGGCCAGGTGCAGGGCCAGGGCCAGGGCCAAATGTAGGGCCAGGGTCAGGGCCAGGAGCAACGCCAGGGAGAAGGACAGGTGCAGGGCCAGGGCCAGGTGTAGGGCCAGGGCCAGGGCCAGTTGCAGAGCCAGGTGCAGCGCCAGAGCGTGGGCGATGTGCAGGGGCAGGTGCAGGGCCAGGGCCAGGTGCAGGGCCAGGGCCAAGGCCAGGTGCAGGGCCAGGGTCAGATGCAGGGCCAGGGCCAGGTGCAGGGCCAGGGCCAGGGCCAGGGGCAGGGCCAGGGCCAGGTCCAGGGCCAGTGCCAGGGCCAGGGGTAGGGACAGGGACAGGGCCAGGGCCAGGGCCAGGGCCAGGGTCAGATCCAGGTGCAGGGCCAGGTGCAGGGCCAGGGCAAGTTGCAGGGCCAAGGCAATTTGCAGGGCTATGGGCAGGTGCAGGGCCATGGCCAGGTGCAGGGCCAGGCCAGGTTCAGGGTCAGTGCCAGTGTCTGGGCCATGTGCAGGGCCAGGGCCAGGTGCAGGTCTAGGGCCAGCTTCAGGGCCAGGTGCAGTCCAGGGCCAGGTGCAAGGCCAGGGCCAGGTGCAGGGCCAGGGCCAGGTGTAGAGCCAGGGCCATGTGCAGGGCCAGGGCCAGGATCAGGGCCAGGGCCAAGTGCAGGGGTAGGGCCAGTTGCAGGGTCAGTTTGAGGGCCAGGTGCAGGGCCAGGGACAGGTCCAGGGGCACGGCCAGGTGCAGCGCCAGGGCCAGGTGTTGGTCCTGGGCCAGGGCCAGGTACAGGGCCAGGGCCAGGTGCAGGGCCAGGGACAGGTGCAGGGCCAGGTCCAGGACCAGGTGCAGGTTTAGGGCCAGGGACAGGTGCAGGTCGAGGTGCAGGGTCATTGCCAGGGCCAGGTGCAGGGCCAGGTCCATTTTCAGGGCCAGGGCCATTCTCAGGGCCAGGGCCAAGGACAGGGCCATGGCCAGATCCAGGTGCAGGGCCCGGTGCAGGGCCAGGGCAAGGTGCAGGGCCAAGGCAATTTGCAGGGCTAGGGGCAGGTGCAGGGCCAGGGCCAGGTGCAGGGCCAGGCCAGGGTCAGGGTCAGTGCCAGGGTCTGGGCCATGGGCAGGGCCAGGGCCAGGGCCAGGGCAAGGGCCAGGTACAGGTCTAGGGCCAGCTCCAGGGCCAGGTGCAGTCCAGGGCCAGGTGCAAGGCCAGGGCCAGGTACAGGGCCAGGTCCAGGACCATGTGCAGGTTTAGGGTCAGGGCCAGGTGCAGGGCCAGGCACAGGTGCAGGTCCAGGTGCAGGGTCATTGCCAGGGCCAGGTGCATTGTCACGTCCAGGTTTAGGGCCAGGTGCCGCCCAGGGCCACGTGCAGGGCCAGGTGTAAGGCCAGGTGCAGGGGCAGGTGCAGGGCCAATGCCAGGTTCAGTGCCGGGTGCAGGGCCTGGGCCATGTGCAAGGTCAGGGCCATGGCCATGTGCAGGGCCAGGGCCAGTTGCATGCCAGGGCCAATGCCAGGGCCAGATGCAGTGACAGGGCCAGGTGCAGGGCCTTGTCCAGGGCCAGGGCCAGGTGCAGAGGCAAGGCCAGGGCCAGGTGTAGGGCCAAGTCCAGGTGCAGGTCCAGGTGCAGGGCCAGGGCCAAGTCCAGGTGCAGGGCCAGGTGCAGGGCCAGGGCCAAGTCCAGGGCCAGGTGCAGGGCCATGGCCAGGGCCAGGTGTAGGGCCAAGTCCAGTGCCAGGGACAGGTGCAGGGCTAGGGCTAGGGCCAGGTTCAGGGCCAGGACCAGGTCCAGGGCCAAGTGCAGGGCCATGGCCAGGGCCATGTGCATGGCCAGGGTCAGGTGAATGGCCAGGTGCAGATCCGGGTGCAGGTCCAGGACCAGGTGCAGGTCCATGGCCAGGTGCAGGTCCAGGGCCAGGGCAAGGTGCAGGGCCAGGGCCAGTTGCAGGGCCAGGGCCAGATTCTGGGCCAGGTGCAGGGCCAATTGAAGGGACAGGGCCAGGTGCAGGCCAGGGCCAAGGTCAGGTGCAAGGTCAGGGCGTGGGCCAGTTGCAGGGCCAGTGTCAGGTGCAGGGCCAGTTCGGCCAGGGCCAGGGCAGGGCCAGGTGCAGGGGGGCCAGGGCAGGGCCAGGGCCAGGTGCAGGGACAGGGCCAGGTGCAGGGCCAGGGCCAGGGCCAGGACCAAGTGCAGGGCCAGGCTAAGGCCAGGTGCAGGGCCAAGGCCAGGTGCAGGGCTAGTGCCAGGGCCAGTTGCTGGTCAGGGTCATGGCTAGGTGCAGGGCCAGGGCCAGGTGCAAGGCCAGGCCTAGTGCCAGTTGCAGGGCCAGGGCCAGGGCCATGTGCAGGGCCATGGCCAGGTAGAGGGTCAGGGTCATGGCCAGGTGCAGGGCCAGGTCCAAGTGCAGGGCCAGGGTCAGGGTCATGGCCTGGGCCCCAACCAGGTGCAGGGCCAGGGCCAGGTGTAGGGCCTGGGCTAGGTCCAGTGGCAGGGCCAGATTCAGGGCCTGGGCCAGGGCCAGGTGCAGGGCCTGGGCCAGGTGCAGGGCCAAGGCCAGGTGCAGGGCCAGGGCCATGTGCAGGGACAGGTGCAGCGCCAGGGCCAAGGTCAGGTGCAGGTTCAGGGCCATGTGCAGGGCCAAGGCCAGGGCCAGGTGCAGGGCCAGTGCCAGGTGCAGGTCCAGTGCCAGGTGCATGGCCAGGTCCAGGGCCAGGTGCAGGGCCAATGCCTGGGCTAGGTGGAGGGCCAGGGCCAGGTGCAGGGTCAGGTGCAGTGCCAGGGCTAGGGCCAGATGCAGGGCCAGGGCTAGGGCCAGGTGCAGGGCCAGGGCCAGGTGCAGAGCTAGCCGATAAGAAACTCGTAATGGGCCAACATATTATATCAAATATAGAGTCTCTGTGTGCATTATTTGGGGCTAGCACGGTGGCAGGAAAAGACTAGGCGGTGGTCAGAAAATCACATACCTGTTACAAATGGCACCCAGGTGGCTAATAAGAACTTCCTCTTAAAATTCAACAGAATGTTAAAAAATGGTTTTAAAACAAAAGAACAGAGACAAACAAGGTTTCTTGGTAGCAGCATTTTTCTCTTGTGAGAGACAAGCAGATTGTGCGGCTCCTCTAAAGGGAAGATTCCTGACTCGGCAAAATACTGCACGGGTTTAAAAAAGCACTGCTAACAATTCATTGGTGTGTATCAGAGTTGGCAATGGCAGTGACCACTTCTCCAAGCTGGCAGCATGCAGTCCAAGGCAGTGAGCATAGCTTTTAGTGCTGGCAGTATAATAGCCGCCGCCATCATTTATAAACCCTGGCAGAAAAAACAAAGACTTTCATTTTAGCAGTGTTGTTGTTTACCTGATAAAAGACTCGTGGCCAGAAAAAGATAAAGATTTACAGTAAAGTCAGATTCATATTAAGAAAAACCTCTAAAGGTGTACAGTGTATATTTTAAAAGATACGTAGGCTTGGGAGAGAAAAGAAATAAAATGGTTTTAAAAAGAGAGTGGGGAGCTGGGTGTGGTGGCACACGCCTTTAATCCCAGCACTTGGGAGACAGAGGCAAGCAGATCTCTGTGATTTCAATGTAAACCTGGTATGCAGAGTGAATTCCAGGACAGATAAGAGTTACACAGAGAAAGCCTGTCTCAAAAATTAAAAAAAATAAAAAGTAAAAGAAACGGAGTAATAATAAAGCCACGTAAAGATGAAAAGCTCAGAGAGAATCTGTATACTGTATGACATTATATTGTCTTTGTATTGTTTGACTGCTGAGGAAACAACTGTTAAAACAAATGCTGCTGAATTAATTCAATTTATATATTTTAAAAATGCTTTGACTCCAAAATTTAAGTTCAAGGACAAGTTACTGGGGAAAAGGATTTCTATTTTTGTTTCCACAGAAAATAAAAAGCTGTGGATTTCTTCCAGACTAATGTGGTTTGAGCAAGCCAGACACCCTGAAAAAGAGTACCAGGTGATCCTACATTCAAAACAGGCGGACACAGCATCCTTGCAGGCTACAGCCAGGATTTCTGCATCTTCTTAGGATCCCCATGACAGCGCCCCCTATCAGCAGGAAGTAGTTTGGAAAGAATGATGCCCAAATTCCCAAATATTATCTATAAGTGTTTGTTTTCATTTAAACGGACTTGGTTATAAATGGTTAATGATCACAACCAATCTCTTTTTAAAGGTAAAAAGGGAATTATGGTATAGCTATGAATATTTTCAAATGGATTTTCATTTATTGATATAAACTTAAGGTCAATTTTGTAATTAAGTATATGTCTCCTCTTGTTTAGATATTGTGTTTATATAACACATTTAGATATGTAATGTGTAATTTAGTACCGATTTTAGATAGTTACCTAGCTAAAAAGTTATAGCTAGGTGAGTTAGGTTTTCTAGATATATAGAGATGCATTTGAGAACAGATCATAGATAGTACCTATGATAGTCAGATATTATAGTTAAGTTAGTTAAGATTTCTAGATATACAGACATGTATTTGAGATGGATAGGAATTCTTCAAACCTTTCAAATACCTACAGAATATGTCATTTAAAATGATTTAGGGTTTTTCTTGACAGTGAGACATAAATGCTCCTGGCAACACCACCTGAGTCAAAAAGGAAGATGAAGATAAACATTGAAGAAACACGTTATGGAGTTTACTTCTAATATGGCAAGACTAGCCATTTGGACAAGATACTGCTCTTGTCTGGACTGTTTGACTTTATGCTATATAAATTGGACATGCAGGACCCACAGAAAAGTGACTGCTGATTCAAGACGGATATTGCTATAGACTTCCTGCTTCATGGAAGAGTCTGCCAGACAGTCTACAGGACACAGAGAAAAATGACTGACAAACTGCCAGTACAAGAAGACAGTTTAAAGTTTTCTACTTTGCTGAAGAGTCTGCCAGACACACTATGGCATATGGGCTGAAGATGGAAGATTACAGAAGAACTTCAGGTGACTGGCCAGACAGTCATTTCTATGTCTATGTCATTTCTAGAGTTTTTATACTATCCTTCTGTGGTCTTTGAAGGAGTTGAAGACAGATAGTTATGGTTATTGTTTTCCTTAGTTAGTATTCAATGATATAGGACTTTAGACTCACAAGATAAAATAGATGATAGAATATTTTATTCAAATCTTACTAAATGTTAATGGACTAAATATTGTTAACTGTGATTCTTACTTGATAACTGTTGTGTGATATATTTTGCTATGTTAAGGCTAAAACCCTTCTTTTTATTTAGACAGAAAAGAGGAGATGATGGGAGATGTCATTCTGTATATGTTTCTCATACTGGTTAATGAATAAAGCACTGTTGGCCAATAGGAAAGGAAGATAGGAGGGTCTAGGTGACAAGGAGGAAATAGGAAGTAGGAAGGAGGGTCAGGATGGAGAGCCTGGAGAGAACAGAACTGCCATTCCTCCGCTCTCGGTAAGACCATGTGGAAATACATAGAAATGGGTTAATAATTAAGACAGAGCTAGCCGATAAGAAACTAGTAATGGGCCAACAGATTATATCAAATACATAGTCTCTGTGTGCATTACTTGGGGCTATCTCGGTGGTGGGACAAGACCAGCGGAGGCAGGCAGAAAACTTGTACACCTTACAGGTGACCAGGTCTCATTTACATTTTCACTGACACCTTTCTAGGTGGGGCTAACAGGGTCTGCAGTTCCCTGAGGCTTATTCTTAATTGTTGACAAGGTCTCATTTGCATTTTCATTGACACCGCTCCAGGTGGGGCCTAAAAGTTTCCTGAGCCCTCCCTTCCATAGCTTTTCTCAAATCTTACATTAACCTCCAGCTGTAACAACTAGATAACAGTAGACATGCTTTCTAATGCAAAATGCTAATGCTCTATTGGCTCCTTCAGCCTTGAAAGCACCCTAACAGGCCCTTGGAACCTGAAATGACTAAGCACCCTTTTTTTGCTTCCCCTACATCCATCTGGTGCCAGGATATATAAGCTAGCCTAGTAAAGTAAGATATATAATATAAAGCCTTCTTAATATCAAGAGTGCTGTGTTATTAAGCTCAACATCCTCCACAGTTTCTCGGGCTTCTACAGCTGTGAAGGCGCCACAAATTTTCCCTGTGTTTCCTGCTGTCCTGGGACTTGATCAGTAAACTGCACTGGCCAATTCCTTCCTAGTTATTAATATTAGTCTTGCTGATGTTTTCTAGTAGATTTTTCCAATTAATTGTTTAATATTTATTTATTTATTTATTCATATATTTATTTATTTTGGAGTTTGACACAGATTTTCCATTTGTGGCCTTGCTGTCCTGGAACTTACTCTGTAGAGCAGGCTGTCCTCAAACTCACAGATGTCTACTTGTGTCTATTTCCTGAGTGCTGGACTGAAAGGCGAGAGCCAGCACTGCATAGTTAGACACAAAATTTATTGCCGCTTATCCATGTCACCAATAGATGACACAGGTTTCTTCCTACAGTATAAAGGTTTAATCTCTCTTTCTTCCTCCCCACAATGTGCAGAACTAGCACAGACCATTACTAAATGCAGACTGAAATGATTCTGTTCTTTCACATATTGAAGGCTTCTCAGAATATTAAAAATCAAGAGAAACATTTTAGGTCACAAAAGATGATGTTTTTACTGTGTCATCCTGCTGAGGTCAATATACCTGAGGGTTCTTTTACCTGGATGTCACAGGCCCCAAAGACAACCATGATAGAAATGCAGGTGCCATCTCATAAACAAGATGATATATTTTTTTCCTGAGAGATGTCTGGGTGATAGGACCATTGGATTGTGGTTTCATTCCTGAAATTCATGTCAAATTCTTGAGATATTTAGCATATGGGAGGTGCACTAGAATGTGACAGAATGTTGGATCATAAATATTGCCTGGCAACCCTACTTGCATTCTATATCCTGGTATCATGGGCCAAGAGCAGCTTCAATGATGTATTATCATGGGACATTACAATCTCTCAAGATGGCATATTCCAAAAACTTTTGATGACAGCATTTGATTCCGCTAACCAAGTCATAGCCAAATCTCTGGAAGTTTGCCTACAGCTATTACTGGTTACCCAATTAAAGATTACCTATTATCAGAGAATATATATAGTCTGTGGAGAAACAGTTCAAAGACTTCTGTTTATGAACGCATTCTCTCTAAAGAAGTAAAACTATGGATTAAAAGGTGATAAGACTCACAATTATTCATCAAAAGGTGAGTTTTCCTTTGTTAAATTCCTTCAGGGACGTAATTCGTTAGGATAGACTAAGGGATTATTGGATATCAGTTCACATCTTTTGAGGTAGCTGTCCAACATTAAATATGAGATATCTTCTAAAAACCCTGCATATACAATGACATTTCAGCATTTCCACATTTTACTACTCAGCTCTGCGAGTAAAAAAGGGATGAACTGGGGAGTTTCACAAAATCTTGTGCGAGTCACATGAGAGAAAACTTGTGTAGAGTATGGCAGACCATTTCAGCCTCTGATTATGTTATTATTTAGTTATTAAAATAGGACATTAGGTAATCCATGATCAGTGGATTATTTTACCACAATGTGGAAATCAACCATTTTAGATCATCTAAATATTAATTATGTAATTAAATTATTTAAATTGATGATGATACCTTTAGGGAAGTGGACTATGTTACATCAACTCATTTTTGATTATTTAATTATATAAAATGATGATTATATCATGCACGACACCTGGAATTAGGTGCCAACTAGTGGGGTCACCTGCGACAGATCATCTAATTACATAATTAAAGTATTTAAATTGACAATTTGTGTTAATACCCAAGATAATGTAAATATTTGTATAATTAAATAAACCAATAATCTTCTATTCCATAAAAAGCCCTGTAAAGCTCCCTCTTTGGGAGTTAATATGCAGTATCATCACATATTATGATTAATTGTTTCAATAGATGATGATGACATCCTTCATGACTGGAGTCTGGCCATGCTTCCCTGCCAGTTAAATGCTATATCAATTTTATTGTGAAAGTTAGCGATTACTAACATATTATTTATTTAAAATATTTAAATGACAGACAGTGACATCATTGATTACGATTAGGATCAAATATCGGTCAGGGGCAAGTTCATGAAAGTTGTAGACATGGCCACAGAAATTTCTGGATGGTCTATGCATCCCCCAGAGTACTAAGGATACTGGAATACTGAGTCTAGAAGATTCCATGGTGCCCTCCGAGAAGCACAAGGACTTCACCAAGGCTGGCATGGTGGTCTGGGTGTGCGACTGCCTAATTTCCCCAACATCTTCACAATGGTTGTGATCTACGATGAGAAGAAATATTGGCACAAGGAGGTCGGGACCATCTCTGAAGCCTCACAAAAGGATGAAGACCCAGAAGAAAGAAGAATCCCTCTCTCTCACCTCTGCTGGTGATGCCCCTGCTGCAACCATATTTTCAGCTGATATGAACATTTTAGCTACTACTGCTATGCCAGGTATGGGCCCATCATCTCAGTTCCTTCCTCAGCACAACAGAGATTTAGGCACTGGTGATGATGTCAGACCAACAGAATACATCAGGCAAGTAAGTATGAGTATCTGATCATTAACCTAATGGAATTTTAAAAATCCGTGATGACAGCATACTTTATCATGTCTGCCATGTCTGCCCAGGAATTGATGATACAAAAATGTTCAACTACTTACATATTTAAACATGTAATTTTTAAATTGTTTCCTGATAGAAAATTAACCATGAAGTTTGGGGACACCTTGTTTGACTCAAGTGAGACAGACAATCTAACTATCTGATTATTTCATTATTCAAGTCTGTCTTCTTCTACTCAAGGAAGAGTGGAGTCTGGATCCACCTTAGTGCTGTTCATTGTCTCCTGTGATTTGATTCTTTATTTATTTAAATCAAAGGTGATATCAATTTGTTATATCTCTAGGGGTGAATTATGAGAAATTACCTCTTTATTCATACATGTTTTTGCTCAAATCTATGATTAAAACTCAATGATCTTCAGTTTTGAGCAATCTCGTAGGAGTCCCATATAAAACAACATCCACTTGTTTCCTTTTTATTTATTTAATTATGAAAATCTGTCATTATTTATTCGGGGATCACTGAAGTTTTGAGCCTCCTTATGGGAGCCAATCATACCAGACTATCACATTATGTAATACTACACTTACTTATTTAAATATAATATTAGGAAATTAAATAATAATTCATCACTTATTCAATGTATTCAAAATAAAGGTGATGTTATGGACCATAAGTGCTTTTGGAGTCAGATATTGTGAATTGATGATGTAACATCATCTCATTACTTGATTATTTAGCTATTGAAATAGATCATTCAAGTGGATGGCACTTGAAGAAACCATCCTGAATGAGGTAACCCAGTCACAAAAAGAGAAACACAGTATGTGCTCACTCATATATGGATTTTAGAACTAGATCAAATGATCACCAGCCTATAATTCACATCACCAGAGGAACTAGGATACAAGGTGTATTCTAAGAGATTCATATAAAGTCCCTCACAGAACTGGGAAGGGACTCGTTCCCCAGAACTCAGGTAAAGTGGGGGAAGACAGCTAATGGAGAGAGAAGTAGGAGAAAATGAGAGGGAGGAGAGGAAGGCATGTGCGACCAGGAGGATTGAGCCTGGTTAGGAATGGAAAATAGGAAAGAGAGAGAGAGAGAGAGAGAGAGAGAGAGAGAGAGAGAGAGAGGCAGCAGAGACAGAGAGAGAGAACATAAAAGAGGGAGCCAATATTGGTTTGAAGATAAAGTTGAACACAAAGAAATGTCGAGGGAACTACAAGACTGCACCCAATTAACAATCTCAGCTTCCGTGGAAAGGCTATCATAAATGCCCTTCCCGGAGAGTGAGATCAACAACTAACTTCTCCATGGAGTCCTCAACTAATGCCTGTTGAAAACAGGAGCAAACACCCATACATAAACACTGAGCCGAACTAGAACCCAGAAGCAGATGGAGAGGACAAGACCATGCGGTAGAAGTACATAGAGACAACTTACCTGAACAAGGAGGAGCTAAGGGCCACTAGACTGATAGCTGGGAAGCCAACAGGGGACTGACTCGGACCCCCCTGAATATGGGTCTCAGCCAGAAGGTCTGAGCAGTCTAGGAGACCTCAGACAGTGGAGCCAGGATGTATCCCTGGTGCACAAAAGGACTTTGCAAACATATCCCCCATGGAGGGATAACTGCCTTATTCTAGAGATAGGAGAGAAGCCCTAGTCCCTACTTCACAGGACCCGTCAGATCTACATGACCCCAACTGGATGGCATTCCCCTACATATTGTATTGTGGTGGGGGTTTGGGAGGGGAGGGTGTTTAGAGTGCATGGGAGAGGGCAGAGAGGGCAAAAAGGAGGGAAGGAGGGAGGGAGGGCTGGAGGGGAGGGAGGGAGGGAGGGAGAGGGAACTGGGATCGACATGTAAAATAATAAATTAAAAAAAAAAAAAAACGCTTTGACTCCAAAATTTAAGTTGAAGAACAAGTTACTGGGGAAAAGTATTTCTATTTCTATTTTTGTTTCCACAGAAAATGAAAAGATGTGGATTTCTTCCAGACTAATGTGGTTTGATCACGCCAGACCGCCTGAAACAGAGTACAAGCTGATCCTACATTCAAAACAGCTGGACAAAACAGCCCTACAGACTATAGCTAGGATATCTGAATCTTCTTCGAATCCCCCAAGACAGCGCCCCTTACCAGCAGGAAGTAGTTTGGAAAGAACGACGCCCAAATTCCCAAATATTGTGTATAAATGTTTGTTTTCATTTAATTGGACTTTGTTATATAAAATTAAATAAAAAAATAAAAAAAATTATAACAAAAAAAATAAAAAAGAAATAGATCATTACATCAGCCATAGGTTTACGAGTTTGGTGCAATCTTGTCTGAGTTAATATAAAATGCCTATTTATTAACTATCAATTTAAGTTTTTGAATAAATCATTATTCCAGGAAGAGAAGGGTCTGACTTCTTCATGTGGGATTTAAGTATGCACCACCATGTCATTATTCAATAATTTTTCAATATATAAAATTATTATTGTTCCAAAATGTCATGTATTTTAGACAAAAAAGTTCCACTACTTACATATGTAAAGATGTAATTATTAAGTTGTTTCATTATATAATCTGTGAACCCTGAAGTTTGGTGCCACCTTGTGTGACTCAAGTGTGACAGATGATCTAACTATCTGGTTATTTCATTCTTCAAATCTGTCTTTTTCTAGTCCAGGAAGAGTGGAGTCTGTACCCACCTTAGTGGTGTTAATTGTCTCTTGTGATTTCATTATTTATTTATTTAAATCAATGTTGATATCATTTTGTTAACTCACTAGGGGTGAATTATGAGAAATTATCTAATTATTCATTCACTTATTTTTTCAAGTCAATGATTAAAAACTCAATGACCTCTTCAGTTCTGAGCAATCTTGTAGGAGTCACGTATAAAACACCATCCCCTTGTTGAATTTTTATTCATTTAATTATGAAAATCTATCACTATGTATTCAGTGATCATTGTAGTTTTGAGCCTCCTTATGGGAGTCAATCATGCCACACTATCACATCATCTAATACACTTACTTATTGAACTGTAAAATAAGAAATGAAATAAAAATTCATCATTTATTTAACATATTTGAAAGAAAGATGATGTTATGGACCATACGTCCCTTTGGAGTCAGATGTTGGGGGGCTTGATGATGTAACATCATCTCATTACTTGATTATGTAGCTATTTAAATAGATCATTACATCAGCCATAGCTTTATTACTTTGGTGCCATCTTGTCACTGTTATTATAAACACCCACTAATTCCAATTGTCAATTTATTTCTTAAAATAAATCATTATTCCAGGAAGAGGTCAGTCTGACTCCTGCATGTGAGATTTAAGTATGCACCACCATGTCATTATTCAATAATTTTTCAATATATAATAATTGTTTAAATCGATGAAGATGTGGTCCTTCACGACTGAGGTCTGGTCATTCCTCCCTGCGAGTTAATCATGTGGCATTATTTACTTATCTAAGTATTACTCCCATGACAGTCACTGGAGTTTGGTTCCGTCTTATGAAAGTTAAGTGTGCAGGAGTATCCAATGATTTACTGATTTGATTACATAAATAATGATGGCGCCAACAATTATAGGTTGGGCTGCTGTGTGATTGACACAGCAGGAGATTGGTCCCAGTAGCAGTGCCCAGAGAATGAGGGACACTGGGATATCCAGTGATTACTGATTACATAATAATAGATTTTTAATGTTCGAGTGATTAAACAATTTAAAAAACTTTATTGTTTCGCATCAACAGTTTCTGAGAGGTTGCAACAAAACTGACCCAAGAAGGACACACTCAACTCCAGTTTTAAAAATCGAGTAACTTAATAATCTCATGATCAGAGAATCTTATCTAATGTACTCTGTTCGGCTGAAAACATGACACACCACCAGCACTAACTAACTCTAAATATCCATATCATAAAGTGGGGTACAGACCTTAAGAGAGAATTATCAATTGAGGAATCAAAAATGACTGAAAGAAACGTAAGACAGTGCTCAAAATTCTTAGTCATCAGCCAAATGCAAATCAAAACAACTCTGAAAAACCATGTGAACAAGCTGTTCTAAAGGTAGGAGAATGAAGAGAAGTTCATTTTCTTTTCAGTAAATAGAAAAGGATTATGGTAGAGGCGATCAATGGTACTGTTTCCACCCTGGAAATGAGAAAATTGAAGCATAGAACATAGGTTTAAATACTCATCAACGTACTTGAATGGCAGAATGATGCTTTCATTTTCATGCTCATATCACTATAGGCATGTTGTGAGCTTGAGAGACTGGTAAATATGTATAACTCAAAAGAAGAGCCCTGCTTTGTTTTTGTGAGGAAATCAGTGAGGCTGTAAGGTTAGTCCATTGGTGGGTATGTAACTTTAGCACGTGGGAGGGGCACTAGAATGGGACAGAATGTTGGATCATAAATGTTGCCTGGCAACCCTGCTTGCCTCCTGGTATCATGGGCCAAGAACCAGAGAGCAGCTTCGATAAACTGTGGGACATTACAATCTCCCAAGGTAACTATCTCCTAAAACTTTTGATTACAGCATTTGATTCCCCTAAGCAAGTCATAGAATAATGTCTGGAAATTGGCCTACAGCTATTACTGGTTACCCAATTCAAGATTACCTAATATCAGAGAACATAGTTGGTGGAGAAACAGTTCAAAGTCTCGTGTTTATGAAAGCACTCTCTCCTAAGAAGTAAAACTATGGATTATAAGATAATAAGACTCACAATTATTCATCAAAAGTTGAGTTTTCCATTGTTAAATTCTTTCAGGAAGGTGATAATCCATTTGTTAGAGTAGACTTAGTGATTATTGGAATGCAGTTCATCTCCCCTGAGGCAGCTGTCCCACATCAAATATCTTCTAAAACCCTGCATGCACAATGACATTTCAGCATTTACATGTTTTACTTCTCAAGTCTGCGATTAAATAAGTGATGAACCGGGGAGTTTCACACAGTCTTGTGGGAGTCAGGTGAGAGACAACTTGTGTCGAGTATGGCAGACCATATCCTTTTCTGATCATGTTATTATTTAGTTATTAAAATAGGACATTAGATAATCCATGATCAGTGGATTATTGTTCCACGATGTGGGAGTCACGTATTTTAGACCATCTAAATATTAATTATATAATTAAGTTAATTAAGTAATTAAATTAATGATGACAAGCATTGTTCACGAGTCTGGTTTGGAGCCACCTTATGAAAGTGGATGATGTTACATCAACTCTTTATTTGATTATTTGTAATTAGTTGCATAATTATGTAAACCAATAACCCTCTATTCCATGAAGAGTCCTGTGAAGCTCCCTCTTGGGAGTTAATATGCAATGTCATCACATTTTATGATTAATTTTTTCAATTGATGTTGATGACATCCATCATGATTGGAGTCTGGACATGCTTCCCTGCCAGTTAAATGCTACCTCACCAATCTATTGTGATGGTTAGCTGTTACTGACTTATTTAATTGTTTAAATTAATTGAACGGCAGACAGTGGCATCATCGATTATGATAAATGTAGGGGGGGAAGTATTTAGTTTACTCAAAATACAAGCCATGTGAATTTAGAATGTGTAAAGAAGCACCATACCTCTCTTAGGACAGTGAGAAGAAATGAAAGATATTTAGTAGTCCCCTCTTTGAGGATATATGTTGAGTGTGAAACAACTTTCAAATTTATCAGTATTCCTAAGTCATCTGAAAGATACCATCAATTTACACTGTAGCAAATCCATATGACCGTTGGAATGTGTGAATGCTTCCATTTGCACTGATATATTTAGCCAATGTAATATGATTTCTATAAAAGAAAAACTGATAAATAGTATAAATATGGCAAAGCTCTGAGTGATAACAATTCTTTCAATTATATTGGAGATTTTATGTAAATAGATGCCATAATTGAGGGCCATGAAATAAAGCTCTTACTCTGAATCCACAGGTATCTTCCATGAAAACAAAACAATACCACATTAGAGAAGCATTATGAATGTATAACTCAAGATCTGATTCTTGTTTACAATTAGGCCAATTACAACTTTATTTTATACATGTACTAACTTTCTTTAGTATCATGCATGTGGTAAAGTTTTACATATGCTAATGATCTTTGAGGAATCAAAGAAGCCATAAGGGAGTGAATCCTGTGAATATACACAATGAATGTGTGAAAAACTTTGTGGGTTACAGGCATCTTCAATGGCTTGAAAAAAAATTCATACTGGAGAGAAACCGTATAGAAGTCTAGAGTGTGGTGAAGTCTTTGCATATCACAATTTCCTTCTTCTCAATGACAGAGCACACATAGTAAAAAACACCTATGAATATAGTCAATGTGGTAAAACATTTGCAAGACATACTATGCTTAAAAGACATATTAGAACATATACTGGAGGGAAAACACAAGACTATAATCTATGTGGCAAATGTTTTTCACAATACAGTTATATAGTATGTCACAAAAGAACACATATTGGAGAGAAACCCTATGTATGTAACCAATGTGGTAGGGCATTTTCACAAGTTAGTATGCTACAATCTCATCATAGAACACATACTGGAGAGAAAAACTATGTATGTAATCAATGAGGTAGAGCGTTTTCACGTGCCAGGAATCTCCAGTCTCATCATAGAACACATACTGGAGAGAAACCCTATGTATGTAATCAATGTGTTAGGGCATGTTCACATGACAGTACTCTCAAATCTCATCATAGAACACATACTGGAGAGAAACCCTATATATGTAATCAATGTGGTAGAGCGTTTTCATATGCCAATAATCTAGAGTCTCATCATAGAACACATATGGAGAGAAACCTTATGGATGTAATCAATGTGGTAAAGCTTTTTCACAACACAACAATCTGGTATGTCATAAACGCACACATACTAGAGAGATACCCTAACAATGTAGTCAATGTAGTAAAGCCTTCACAACATATGATGTGCCTAAAAGTCATATAAGAACACATAATGTAGAGAAACCTTATGGATGCCATGAATGTGATAAAGCCTTTGCAAATCCCAGCAATATCTTACGTCATAAAAGAATTTATACTTGAAATATAATGAATGTATCCCATGTGGTAAAGCCTCTCTATGTATCATTAGTGTTTATAATCAAAGAAATAAATCATAGTGCATAAAAACACTATACATGTATCCATTGTTGTAATGCTGTGCACTTTGCTTATCCCAATAATCTTTGTGAGCCTAAGAAAACCCTTATGGGAAGGAATCTACCTAGAAAGGATGTGGTATGATCTTCATTCAACACACATTGACTTACGTAGTTTTCTGGAGAGAAAAATATCTGACACATGTGAAAAATCAGATTAAGCACTACAATGCCTCTGTTTTGTTGTGACTTGCAAACTCATGTGGAAAAAAGTCCTGGAACTTCACTGGTAAGGGAACCATGTTTCATGGTAACACTTGACTTGATTTACATAAAAACCTCATTCAGATGGATTGCTATCTCTAAGCCCAATCCTTCATGCTTACTTTCTTTTACATGAAATAATTATTATTGGAGGAAAACTTTGAATACTTTAAGACCCTGAACACAATGGTTACAGGATTGAGTACTCATTGGAGAAAAATATTCAAATATGGAAATCTGTTTAGAGATTTGATTTAATTTTAATTATGTGATGTCAGTGTGTGAGTATGTGATTGTTCATGGTTTCTCACAAGAAGGTTACACCCTTGAGTATTCCTGTAGGAGGAACTACAGTATATTCTCAGAAAACTGACATAGGTCATGGCAAAGAACTTGCCACAATTTTGTTCATCCACATTTCTAAACCTGTACGTATTTTAAATCCTGTTTTATCATCTTGATATCAGGTAATAGGGAAGAAATCATGGAAGAGGAAACCTACATCATGTAAATAATTTTGTGAACATATTAGATATCATACTTGACTTTATTCTTTTTTGTTTTTGTTCTATTTTCTTAGTTATGAATGCCCATTCTTAGCTTGGTTTGTTTCTTTCATCTTTTTTTTTTTTTATTTTATATAACTAAGTCCATTTAAATGAAAACAAACATTTATAGACAATATTTGGGCGTTGTTCTTTCCAAACTACTTCCTGCTGGTAAGGGGCGCTGTCATGAGGAATTCGAAGAAGAGTCAGAAATCTTGGCTGTAGTCTGTCAGGCTGCTTTGTCCAGCTGTTTTGAATGTAGGATCACCTGGTATTCTGTTTCAGGTGGTCTGGCTTGATCAAACCACATTAGTCTGGAAGGAATCCACATGTTTTCATTTTCTGTGGAAACAAAAATAGAAATCCTTTTCCCCAGTAACTTGTACTTGAACTTAAATTTTGGTGTCAAAGCATTTTTTAAATTTAATTTATTATTGTACACATTGATCCCAGTTCCCCCTCCATCCTTCCCAACCACCTTCACTCCATCCCTCCGTTTTACCCTCTCTGCCCTCTCACAAGCACTCTAATGACCCTCCCTTTCCATCCCCTCATCCCAATTCCATATGTGCAGTTATGGAGTGTCTTTAGTATTAGGGGAAGCAATTCTTATTTGCTCTTTATACATATTAATAGAACACCTCTACCATTGCCCCACCATTGGTTGACTAAAGTTTGACATATGAATTAAATGGAACATTCAGTATTTGTAGTGAGATAATTACCTTGTCCCTGCCTGCAGCATAGACCACGCCCATTGGGGGTGGAGACAGTGCTGGATGTGACCCGGGGGAACTAATTTTGAGGAGGATACTGGGAGAGATCTCTTGCCTGCAGCACAGGAACAGCTTCCTGGGACCAGGAACCTGCTGGTGTTTATCTGTCTATGTTGTAAGTTATTTCTCCCTGAATAATCATCTATTCAGCCTATTTTTTTTTCTCCTGATCCTTACTGAACATCAATATCTGGTGTCAGAAGCAGAATCTGGATTTTTACGAACCTGGTTTTCACCAAGGCAGCAGACGCTGCTCGCTTCCCACACCATCCCAGAATGGGCAGGGTTCCTTGCATAACCAGGTGGCCATACCACAGCTTGAGGGACATTTGCTGCTGTCCTACAACTTTACCCCCCACCTCAGCCCTGAGAAAGCTCATACTGCTTCTTATCTTTTGCCAATTCCCCACTTTGCCTTTGCAGCTGTGGCACACATGGTGCCTGTCCAGCTGGTGTGTTTCCTGCAGCTCAAATATGCCAGTAAGAGGCAACACCTGTTAGTCCTGGGGTCCCCAAAATTTGCTCAAGCCTCCTTTCACTCATTCATTTAACAAAATTTTGCTTGCCTTAGTTTGTTAAGAGCTATTCTTCAGGGACCAACATCAGACGAATTGTCTGCTGCCAGATGCGATTTGGTGGGGAAACTACAGGCATTACCACCACAAGCTGAGTGCAATAACTAAACCTGTCAAAGTTCAAGGACAGCAGAATTACACCTAAGGTAAATGCAATATTCTTCGCAATTTTAGACGATAAAATGTATAGATCGATTGTTCCAAACCTAGGATGGATAAGATGCAAGACTTTAGAAATTACTTTACTTCATATGTAGAAGGTATTTTAACAGAAGAAAATCATGGCTTAACCAATATATGCATTATTATTATTTTTTTGTAAAGGCAATGGGTATGAACCTGATGAGAAAAAGATTCAGAATATTAGAGATGCAAATTGAGAGCTGGCATCTAGAATAGAAAACATGGAACATAAAAATGACCAACTAGAAAACAGAATTTGTTCTATGTCAAATGCTTCAATAACCAAAACAGAAACAGTGCACTGCATTAACATGCTGTCACAAACAGCTAATTCCTGAGTGAACGAAGCTGCTAATAAGGTTAAACAACTGGAACATCCGACGGAAAGACTAGCAGAATCCGTTCCATGTCTGAGGATAATGGAAAGCTATCAGATAGAACATTGTTTCTGGAAGGCAGTTTACATGCCATTCAGATAATATCTAAGAATGAAAATATTAAAAATATGGAATCATTTGTAGTTGTAGAAAGCAAGAGACATACTGATTCAATGAAGTCTCTAGAAAGTTTTGTGGTTCAAGATGAGATACTCAAAGAAAGAATGCTGAGTAGATTTCAGTCATTAGAAGACTGTTGACTGCTGAACCCTGCCAAGTCAGGGTAAGACAGACTTTTTACATCCTTGCTTTTATTGTGGTCTGTCAGGTACTTTAGGCCTTAGCAAACCTGGTTATACCAACCTTGACGTGTGACCTTGACAATCCAGGTAGCTGTTTCTGTCATTGCTTCACCTTTTGAAGTTGGCCACCCACACTTCCTGCCTACCCTGGTATTGTTATTTTACTTCTCAGGTCTTTGATGAGGTTCAATATTAATTTATCACAAGTATTATTCTCTCTTCCTAGTCAGATATATTTCTTAGTAGACTTGAGCTTTCCAGCTTTGGACAACACTATTGTAATCACTGTTTTGACTTCATCCTAGTACTAGATAGTTAGGTCTTACATTTATATGTCCTCAATTTTCCTTTTCTTAGAGCACACTTGTTATTCACTGTTTTGTATATAGTTTTTATATCAAGGCTAAATCTTTTCTTTAGACTAAAATGGGGATTTTGGTGAGATATTCACTTTTTTTGCACCTGTGGCATAGACTATTCCAATTGGGATGGAGCCAGAGCAGGAGTAACCTGGGGGAGCTAAGTTTGAAGAGGGGTCTCAAAGAGCTCTATAGCTTGCAGCACGTGGACAGGAGTACATCCGGAGGCATCCTTGGGACCAGGAACTGCTAGTATTCCTATTTCTATATTGCAAGTTATTTCTCCCTGAATAAACATCGATTCAGCCTATTTTGTTTCTTCGTATCCATATTAAGCATCAATAAAGGAGAGCTGGTGTACCCCACATAAGTAGAAAAATGAGCCAAGAGTTAAGAGTGCAGAGCGTGCAGAGACGCTCATGGAAAGTCATCACAGTAAGAAGGTACACTCAGGATTTCAATAAATAAATAAGATATTCACTTCAACCATAAAACCTCTGAGTAAGATTCATTGATAAGAGGAAAAATGAAAAATAGAAAAGGAGAGAGTTGTCAATGTTAAGGATGTCTGAGAATATCAGAGAAAGAGACTAAAGGTAATGTAAAATGATATAGAGGTTCAAAGAAAATTCATAATAAGGTTGGAGGATGATGTAAACTGTTTGCTGTGGGCTCTCAAATCTACAAATATAAATTTAAATTTAGTAATATGCATTAAAATGTTGACCATACCAGGTTAATTGCTTAAAAGTTCCATTTATTTTTCTAAAGACAGTTATATGTATTTGTTGAAAAGTTCTAGAGTTTGCCTCCAATATGGCAAGACCCACCATTTGTGCCAAATATTGTTCTTGCCTGGACTGTTTGGATTTATGCTGTATGAACTGGACATGAAGGACCCACAGGAAAGTGACTGCTGACACAAGATGGACATTGCTAGATGGTTGCTTCTTCATGGAATAGTCTGCTAGACAGTCTGAAGGATGTGGAGAAAAGGTTCTGACAAACTGCCAACACAGGTAGGACATATTTATATTTCTTGCTTTGCTGAGAAGTCTGCTAGACACAAATTATGTCCAATAGGCTGAAGATGGAACAGTACAGAAGAACATCAGATCTGACCAGGCGAGTTGTCCCTTTCAATTCTAGAGTTTATATATTATCCTCCTGTGTTCTTTGAAGTAGATGAAGACTGATAGTTAAGGTTATAGTATTCCTTTGTTTGGATTAATGTTACATATAGGGCTTTATACTTACAAAGATAGGATAGATCATAGACTATTACTTTTAAATCATCAAAGTATTAGTGGGCTGGAAAAAAAAAAAACTTCTACCTGTGTGATTCCTGTTATAAATCTAAGTTTTATTACAAGAATAGATCTAAAACAATAATGGTTTAAAATTTTTAGGGGTCTAATGCTAACAGCCCTCAGATCAAAATTTATCTCTGAGCTCTGGTCATTAAATTCAGATGATGAGACAATCAGTAGTCGTTTTTATACAGATGATATTAATATACTGCTTTTTGGCTAAAGCTTTAAAAATTCAAACTAGTTAAAAGGATACAATTAGTAACACTAGAAATTACCATAAATTTAACAGTCACCCATGTCAGAATGGGTATAAAGACATAACGGTGCTTTATTTTTGATATTACCAAAAGACATTACAGGATGTGTAATCGTTTTTAAAAACAGATTTAAATGTTCAAATTTATAAGGTTACAGGATATTGCTGCTTTTATTATATTTTAATGTCTGTACTTAAATCAAAGGTCTAAAATTGAAGGTCACAGCCATAAGGTCTATATACTAACCAAAAGTTGAGATGCTCATTTTTTATGATGCAAAAGGCAATGCATTTTTTTGTTAAATTAGGCAAGCATAAGCTATTTAGATAAATTGCATCAAATAGATGGTTCATGTTTCCCTAAAAGGATTTTCAAATTAAATTCAGTATTTTTAAAGGTAAACCTGACAATACAAAGTTCTAATTTTATAAAAGCTGTTTAATCTGTTATAAAATGTGAGGAAACACAAGTTAGTAGCCATCCTTATCAATTAACTCTTGGTTATAATCAAACTAAGTATTAATGATTAATAACAGGGATAAACCTCACTCTGTCACCTATACATGTTCTAAATAAGTAAGGTTAAAACAAATAACTGAAACAAAGTTGTCTATTTAGGTATACCTAGACAGACTTCTAATAGTACAGAGATCTGTAGAGTAAGGCATTTAAATGTTAACTGTAATAATATCAGACGTAGAATCACAGATCCTAACAATGACCCTAGGACTCTAAAGAAGATTATGGGGCAGCATGGATTGTTATGACACTGACCAGGGAGGAAGATGCTCAAATACAATGTCTGTTGACAGGTTAAACCCAGCTTAGACTTTTTAGAGGCTGCAGGGTACTGAAAAATTGCTTGCACCAACTTGGCCTAGATAAAATAAGGTCAAGTTCAGAAATTTCAATGTCCCTCTTCTACAGAGAAAAAAAACAAACAAACATCAACAAAAAACACAACTCTCTCACATTATGTAATTTGTTAAGAACTTCTGCCATCAATGCCACAGAAAATTGGTTATGGCTAGGAGTATATCGACTGGTCCCTGTCTTTTTTTTTTTTTAGTAGATTGGACAGGTAATTAAATATATCCTTCGATCTGAAAGTATTGTTGGCTGGGCTAACCATAGCTTTGTCAACTTGTCAGTATTAGGCAGCCTTAATATGGCTCCTAAATAAGGATTTAAAAATATAAAGACATAAAAGTCATTTTTGATCATTTATTTATTAATTATGCATGCACTTTTCAGCATGCATATATGTCTCAAAGGCATAAGTACATGCCTGCTGTTTTACAGATACCCAATATCTACTTTTTCTACAATATGGATTTCAGCATAGATTGGTAATGATAATATATCTAAAACTTTTATGTCCATTTATATAACACAGTTCATATAGGCTTCAGAGGAACAAATGTCATAAAGCTTGGATCCACTTCTTACAGGGCAAAAGGACTTCAGATAAGTACAGCTATTCTGAGGATGGAATTTTCTCCCTGGTCTAGCTGTCCTTCTTGATCACTAAAGGTAAGGAACAAAGAGTTCCAATTAAATATATACATTTTAACTTCTGTTCCCACTTTGAACATGTCTCAGGCGAATTGTCCTTCTGGCAGATGAGAATCAGTTGCTGACTAAAGCCTGCTCCTCAATATTGCTCTCCCTGGACTTATGGTGAACCAGTACAGCCTATGTGAATCTTCATCAGGGTTTAAAAACGAATGCCTCTGATAAATGTTCAATTTCCTGCATCCCCCTTCCTTTTGTTGGTATTGTCTAGGATTTTAGCGTACTTGTAGCTCAGAAAACACTGCAAAAGTAACTAGGATGTAATAGAGGCATATCCATGACACAATAGTGTTTTGATTTTCAAATAGCTGTCACGTGGAGTTCTGTAGCCTATAAAGCCTCCTTGAGCAGCTTGTTACTATTATGCTTACTGATTTCCTCAGCCTCCAAGAAAGTGATTCCTGACTGAAAAATAAAAAGGTTTTTATTGCTAAAAATCAAACCAGCTGGGACCTCACTGTATCGGAAAAGTAAGGTAGTGGCCTAAAATAGTGAAGGGTTTTTAACAGGATAAACAGACAGGAAGGCTTGAGATCATTTGTCTCAGTTAACAAGGATTCCAAAAGACAGGCAGTACATAGAGTACAAATTTAATTTACAAGGTCATCATGGATTTAAGTTAATAGTGTCTGTCATTTGTGTATGCAAGATTGATGAGCACACATGAAAGGTAGGAGGATTTTCTTTGTTTTTACTTTTTCACCTGAGAACAGGATGTGGGCTCTGTACTCTGTAGTCAGGCATTTATCTACTGGCAGAAATTCTTGTTCTTTTTATTTTTTCATTCTCGCAGTAAGCCCTAATTTTATACCTTTTTGTTATTAATTTTTCCACAATATTCCCTCTTTGCTATGGACATTAGAGGCCCATTTTTTTGGCCTCCAGTAGGTAAAAGACTTCTGGTGAATTTCTGGCGTAAACATTAGTCATATTGTCCCCTATATATAGGAGTTATCTTTTGATATATCGTCTCAATAAGGGAAAAGGTGAAATGTATTCTTTCTTGTACTACTTCCTCCTTACTTTGGCGGTGTTTCTTGGGCGTGAAAAGGGTAAAATGCTAGACAATAAAATAAAATAAAATAAGGGGGGATTCAGGAAATGGAACATTTATGAGAGGCATTAGTTTTTAGACCCTGTTTAAGATTCACACCAGCTATGACACTAAGTCCAGAGCAGTATTTAGGAGCAGTATGTAGTCAGTAACTGAAGCTCATCTGCTAGAAGCACACATTTGCTAAGGCATGTTATAACTTGGGAACATAAGTCAAAACACACACATATGTATATATATTTGGAACTCTGTATTGATCAAGATGGAGAGCAAGACCAGGGACAAAATTCCATCCTCAGGAAAGATGTTCATTTCTGCAGTCTTTTTGACTGGTAAGAAGTGTATCCAAGCTTTACGACATTTGTTCCTATGATGCCTTTAGAAACTGTGTTGTATAAAAGAACATAAATTTTTAGATATATTATCATCACCAATGTGTACCAAAATCTATATTTTGAAAAAGTAGATATTGGGTATCTGTAAAACAGCAGGAATGTACTTATGCCTTTGAGTCCTAGCAAAAAATACAGGTTTGGGTTAGAAGCTTATACATATTTCTTCTGTCAAGAGAGATCCACATGTAAATTGGTGAGAGGTGTCTTAGGCCTAATGAAAAGTCCTTCATATTTACACTTAGATGACAACCAAAATAAATCATAAAACCTTGATCTTGTGACAAAACAGCTGGGAGTCACTGCTCAATAGCTTAAAAGAACTTAATTAAGTGTTAAGCTCTGAATTTTTATATTGAAAATTATTTTTATATCTTTAAGACTTATATGTCTTGGGCTAGAGAGATTGCTCAGAGATTAAGAGTACTGGCTTCTTTTATAGAAGTCCTGAGTTCAATTAAAAGCAACTACATTGTGTCTCAAACATCTACAATGATACCTGGTACCCTCTTTTGACATGCAGACATGTATGCAGGCAAAACACTGTATGCATAATTAATAAATAAATGTTCAAAAAAGACTTATATGTCTTTATATTTTTAGTTCCTTTTTTAGGAGCCATATTAGGGCTGCCTTTACTGCCAAGCTCAGAAAATTTTGGTTAGCCAAGCATCAGAGACCTGAGAAGGATATATTTTATGGAACTTTTGAATCTATTAAAATAATGACACTGACCATTCCTTATATTACTAACCATAACCAATTGTCTATAGCATTGAGGGGAGAAGTTTTTCACTCAACAAGTACATAATGTGAGAGGGTTTTTTTTTTTTTTCTTTATCTGTGGAACTGGGACTTGAAAAAGTCTGACCTTACTTTGTCTAGGCAAAGATGGTGCATACAATTTACCAGTACCCTGCAGCCTATACACAGTCTGAGCTGGGTCCTATCTGGCAGCAGGCATTGTATTTGATCATCTTGCTCCCTGGTCAGTGTCAACCTAATCCATGCTGTCGCATAATTGTCTTTAGAGACCTTGGGTCATTGTTAGGTTCTCTGATTCTTTGCCTGATATTATTACAGCTTTTTAGTTAACATTTAAATGCCTTATTCTACAGATCTCTGTAGTATTAAAAGTCTCCCTAAGTAGATCTGAGTAGACAACTTTGTTTTCAGTTACTTGTTTAAAGCTTAAACTTTTAGAACGTCTATAGGAGACAGAGTGTGGTTTATTCCTGTTCTTAATCGTTAACACTTAGTTTGACTATAACAAACAGGTAATCTATAAGGATGGCGGGCAACTTGTGTTTCTTAACATTTTATATTAGGTTACCAGCTTTTATAAAAGTAGAACTTTGCATTGTCAGTTTTAGCTTTAAAAATACTGATTTTAACTTGAAACTCCTTTTATGGAAACATAAAACAGCTGTGTGACTCAGTTTATCTAAATAACTTACACTTCCAAATTTAGCAAAAAGAAGGATGGATTGCCTTCTGTATCATAACAAATGAGCATCTTAACTTTTGGTTAGTATATACAGTGTATGCCTGTGATCTTAAATTTTAGCCCTTTGATTTAACTACAAACATTAACAATGTAACAGAAGCAGAAATACAATGTAACTTTCTGAATTTAAACATTTAAAAACTGTCTTATAAAACAATTAAACATCCTGTAATTTATTTTTTTAATATCAAATTTAAGCACCCTTTATGTCTTTAAACCCGTTATTACCTGGGTGACTGTTAAGTTTATGTTAATTTCCAGTGTTAATAATTGTAATAGTTTAACTAGTTTCAATTTTTAACAGCTTTAGACATAAAACAGTATTAATGTCATCTACATTAAAAGGACATCTAATTTTTGGATAATCTGAATTTATTGATCAATGCTCAGAGATAAATTTTGAGCTGAGGGCTGTTGGCATTGGACAGCAAAATTTTTAAACCATTTTTCCTTTAGCTCTATTCTTGCAATAAACAGGTTTCTAACAGGAAACACAGATAGATCATTTTGATAAGTACATATATTATTCTTGAGAGAAATAAATGGAACTTTTAAACAGTTAACCTGGTATGGGCAAAATTTTTAACTCATATTACTAGTCTTGAATTTATATTTGTAAATATGAGAGCCCACAGCAATCAGTTTACATTTTCCTCTGACCTATTTACTACTTTTCTTTGAACCTATATATCTTTTAACATTACCTTTCTGCTCGGATAGCTTGGAATTTGCACTCTCCAGCAGAGACCTCTTTAGCAGAGGCCCTGAGATGCATGCCACTGTTCCAGCCAGCAGGAATTCAAAGTGGTTCTGCAGAGATAGGCAGATCTCTGAGAGATGCCAAGAACTCCAGTAGAGGGCCAGTGGTGGGTGTCAGAGACCAGGCAGCTGGAAATTAGGCATGGTCCCACATGGATAGACAGGTCTCCGGAGTTCACAGCCACTCCCAAAATTTCCCAGCCTGGCCTAGGAGTTGATGTGGCAAAATAATTTATATTTTTACACAGAAAAAGGAAGAAGTCAGTCCTATCTTAGGTTTGGCTGAGGTAGCATCCATAGGGGAGAGACAATGTAAAAATACATTACATAAATAAATATCAGAGACAGAGGGCCCAACACAGAGACTTACATACAATAGCTCCTCTCAGATTCAGATGACCTGACTCCCATTTCAACAGGAGGGTCTGTAATGTCAAATATTTTATATATGACAGGTGGCCTCTCCATTAGGATGATTCAGTCCTTGACCATGTCTTCACATTCAGATAGCTGGTTGGTGAAACCCTCCGATGTATCCATGACTAGATAAGGATTTGAGGTGTACACAAAATTCTCCAGGTGTGATCCCTTTAGTGTATACACTGAGGTGTTATTGACCTGTGTACAGATTGAGATGTCCACTGCTGAGCCAGAAAAAAAATTCAGACAGACAGACAGACATTAAAGAGATATAGTAGAAATCTTTCAAGGTTAAGTGTCTTCGGTGGCTGGAGAAAATCCGGCATGAACCCACAAACTTTGTAATTCCTGGGTTTCCTCAATGTTCAGTGAAGTTATTTCCAAATGCAAAAGCAAAAGTTTTGAATTGGGAAGAACCAATCATGCTAGGACTTCACTATATTGGAAGATTAATGCACCTAGTAACAAAAGAGAAAGGTAGGCTTCATACCACTAGTCTCAGTTCATAGGATTTTCAAGGTTACTGCATTTCATAGAGTACAAAGTTTGATTTCAAGAGCATCACCATTGATTAGCACACCTGCAAGGTTTGTGTTTTGGTTTTGTTTTGTTTTTGTTTTTTCCTTTATCTCCTGAAAATAGCTAGCATGTGGGCTTTGTATTCTGACATCAGGAACTTATCTACTAAGAGAGATTCTTGTTCTTTGTATTTTTCCATTCTTGCCATAAGCCCTAATTTTTAATTTTTCCATCACTTCACATAAGGTAAAATATAAATTTTTAAATGTCTCCAAGCACTGCAGTCTTTCCAAGGATGCACAAAAAGCTCATTGAAGTCCACTAAAAAGATGTTTCTACACAGGGCTCCCTGCTCTCAATACCCTGAAGAGATTCAACCCACAAAGTTTTAGTCAGAGTCTTATCATTGATTCCAGGGAGTTTCACGGATCTGATGAAAACCCACAGGAAGGAAAATCTGTCTTCATGTTCCCACTCAGAAGTTGGCAGGAACCACCACATGGCTCATATACTGCACAATGTACTCTTCCATCCAGGGACAGCAGCCCACCACTTACCATGGTATAATGACTGAGCTCTTTCAACCTATACAATCAACTTCCTGTAGCAGTAATAGAAGAACAGCACACACACAAAAAGGTGCCAGCTCTCCCTCAGATAAAAGCCTGAATCTGGCAATAGGAAGGTCCCTGTACCTTTTATGATTGACAGGTCATGAGGAGGGTATGGTTGATTAGTGATTACTGAGTGACAAAAGCACCCTCTATAAGAATGCATTGTCTTTAAAGACACAGCCAAATGATACCTGACCTGGAGTTCCAACCCAGAAAACACCTTTTCTAGGTCAGCAGACATATGCATTTCTACTGCACTGGCCTTGACTCCAATAGCAAATACTGCTCTCTTCCTGCACTCACTCCTTTCTCCTGAAAACAAGGTAGCTAGCTAGCTTGCACAGCCCACTACACAATCACATGATGTGATTATTCCCTGTCCTAACTACTAGCGAGAGATTTCAGCACAGAAAAGGAGATACATGTTCTGTAGTTTCCCACTGAGTTCAGATGAACTGAAACCACTTATTTCATGGTTGTCACTGGGGCTGCAGACAAGTAGGAAAAAAAATAACAGAAAAACAAAAGAAAAGAAAACAGGAACCAGATCTCAAAGAAGAAAATAAGTCTTTCTCCAATCTCAAGGCAGGATGATCAGCTCCACTGATTTAGAAACCTGTACACAATCCTGTTCAAGAAGAGAACATTGTATATTTTCTCACCTGTACCCTGAGGAAGCTGTGCCAGGTCATCACAATGCTTATAGAAGTAATCTTCCCAGACAAATTCTCCCAGAGTATTCAAATTACCATGAAGACAACACTTTTTATTATTATTCATTTCACAAGAATTTCAGGAATAAAACTCCCAAATGCATTAGAGCTATCACCCAAGCATCTGACAGGAGAAAAATATATCAATTTCATTGTGATATGGCTCCTTCCTTTCTTTCTTGGTTTTCTGAGGTGTCTGTGACTATTATATAAAATGTACACCCAGTACCCCTGACCTTAGCCAGAAGCCACAGAACAAACAACTGCTGTGCTCTATAATCTCTCTAAAGTTTTTAATAATCTGAGCACCCTTCCCTCTGTTGAATAAGTTAATCATTCCAGTCTACATTGTGTAATTGTATCTGCAACATCTGCACATTGTGTGGAGGAGGGAGATGATGAGCTACACACTACTGGAAGACAATGTGGTTGTCTATTTTAGAAAGGGGTGAGTGACATTGAGATTTGTGTCTCTACAGGTGTCTACAACATCTGGGTCTTGAGTAGAAGCCAGAGCCAAGGAACCCTGTGATGTGTCTTTAAGCTCACTCTCACCCTTGAGGAAGTGCTCTTCATGTTCAAGCTTAACCAGCCAGTCAGCAAAACCCGGACAACCTGCCACTCACAGGCATTGCAGGACACTTACTATAGCCACATTGTAGGCTTTTACTCTTGCTTCACGCTTCGTTTTAAGCAGAACAAGTGCCGTGTATTGATTTTTGTTCTGGGAGTGCTACTGTAGTAAATTGTGAGTGGACCATGGATGAGCACAGAAGCCCCAACATGGTGAGTGAGGGGATAGATCCTCAGATGGGGAGGATGGGATAGGGAACCCTGGGAGTTGGTGTGACAGGCCCTCCATGTTTCTTGGTGGGAAACTTTGGCCACATTCAGTGTTCTGTAAGGTACCATATGGTCCTAGAAACTCCCCATACCTGGGTGTTGGGGTATGAATATATCACACAGTGGAAAGCATTTGATTTCCATCAGAGAGCTTTGTGTAGAAAGATATTGATAGTCAGCACCAGAGTTCTTTTGGTGCACAGGACGGCAAGTAGCCAAACCTGGAGAGTCCTAATTTCTCCAGTGTCTTCTACAACTCCTGCAGTACACATTTAATGCTTAGGTACAAGATTTATGTTTAGTTATTTTTGTATATCTTGTAAAAGACTTTTTCTTTATTTCTGCACATACTTATATTTATTTAATTTTGATTTTTTGATATAGCTTTTTTCATTGATTTTTACATACTTATTATTTTTTCTTATTTTACATATTGATCACAGTTCCAAGTCCCTCTCTCCCATGCCTCGCAATTCGGCTCCCATCCCATTCCTGTCTCTACTGCACAGAGAGGGTGATGCCTTCCAGGAGGAGTCAAAAATCTATCAAGTCATTTGGAGTAGGGACTATGCCATCCCTCTTGCCTCTAGGCTAAGTGAGTATCTCTGCATTTGAAATATGCTCCCAAATTCCTTTCATGCTCCAGGGATACATCCTGGTTCCAGGAAGGCAAAAAACTTTTTTCTAGGTATAGCATTTGAGCATGACATGAAAGTTGCTCTGTAAAGCAGTCTAGTGCCCAACTCATAGAGATGGACATACCTCTGACTCCTGAGAGTGATAATATACTCTTGGGACACTGAACATATCCATATATGTCATTCTTGTGTTGGATTGCACTCCAATACTAAACTGTGATGTGGAAGAGTAGAATTGTTCATATGAAATACTTTCCTATTTGTAGGGATAGTGAGACCCATAAAATAGAATTTAGCTGAGGGAGTGCTGCCTATAAAATAGCCCAAAGATGAGTAGTGTACTAATAAGGCCTGTTAGAGGTTAGGGTGCTAAAATATAGATTTGATCTCTAGGATTGTCCAGGATATTTGGCTCCAAACCATGACAAAGGAGAAACTCCTCAATCACAAAGAGCCCCCAGGCCCATCTCCTTTTGACAAAACAACACTTTTAGAATCTACTCAGGGGACATTGCTTGGTCACAGTGAACCTTAGGGCCTGTTGTACCAGAGAAAGGTCCAGTTTTCTAGAGAAAATCATAGTAACAACCAAGGGGCTTTGCCTTAGGACTTTTCCATCATGCCCTGAGATATGCAGAATAAAATAGAGATCCTCCTATAAAACAATGAAGATGCTTATAAGGGAATGCTAGGGCCAGGGCCTTTGTGTAGGTGTTATTTCAGATCCTGAGAACACAACTCTTACTCCTGCTGACTTTCTAGTGTTCTCCCATTTCCTTCCATTTCCTCCTGGAAGTAGTAAAGAGGTGGCAATTCTTCATAAGAAGTTTACATAGAATAAGACATAAGTTAAGCAAGACCTTTCTGCCCCAGGTTTTATCTTCTCTGTGTTCTGCCTTTCCTATCTTCCTCATCTTCTGGCACATCTGTGTCAGAACCTGTCAATAAAGTGTGACCAGCTGTTGAATGCCACTGGTGTACTATGCAATCATTATGGTACTATCTTTCCTATGGAATTTTTTCATGGCCTTACTGGCCCGACTTGAAGTTTACTGACCCTGTTTAAATTCTACAAATTGTCAGCTGGCATCTGATCCTGGAAGAACTTAAAAGTGCCAGCAATTGTGGAATGCAAAATATGTTTTAGGAGCCAGACTGTGATGATGAATGCCTTTAATTCCAGCCCTCAGATAGCCCATGCAGGCAGATTTCTTTGAGTTTGAGACTAGTGTGCTCTATAGAGCTAGCCCCACTTCAACTAAGGCTATACCACAGGGAAACCGAGAACACTGTCCCAAAAATTTATCTGTTGTAGGCTTTCTCCTTTTTGAATATTAGTGAGATATGGTTGCATGCCATCATTACAGAATATTTTTTTCTTTTTTTTAACCTCTTTAGTCTATGGAGTTTTGCATGCTATCCTTACAGAGATTTTTTTCTTTCTTTTCTTTTTTTTAAACCTCTTTAGTCTACTGAGTTATTTCTCACTGGAAAGGCAAAGTCTAGAACTGTTTTACTCCCAGCATTTTAGAATTAATTTTGTAAGACATGCTTTCTCATTGACAATGGTTGCTTTGTTCCCAGTATGTTGCTTTCCAGGACAATGTATTCTTTCATCTTAAACACACCTCATTAAATTAAGTGACTGTTTATCCTCAAAAGGTAGAAGGATTTTTTTTTTGGACCAAGAATCTTAAACACCTAATTTGAGGATACCAATTACTTTTAAGGAGATATTTAATAAACAGAACTCATTAATCTGTAACACTGCACATTGTTTTAAAATATAATCCACCTCTACATCACAAATGATCTCAATGACAACAAGATAAAAAAAAGTATGATGCCAGTGTTCTAAAATTGTCCATAGGAGTCATGAAGTTGACTATTCATTGCACTTACAGCCAAAAGATTTGCATGTGGAACATGGATGCTGCCTTCAGACCAGAATAGAAAGAACAGTTTATTGCATGTACTGCAAGGAGAAACAGGGTGGATATCAGTTGCTGTTTCCATCATAAAATTGCTTTGTTGTGATGGTTTGAATGTGATTGCACCTTTAATCTCATAGGGAATGGCATTAGTAGAAGGAGGAGCTTTGTTGCAGTGACTTTGGCATTTTGAGAAGAAGAGTATCACTGGTCATGGGTTTTGGGGTTTCCTATGCTTTGGATATGGGCAAGTATATAAGATGTCTTACTGAGGCCTGCATATCAAGATGTAGCCAGCACCATATTCTTCTTCAAATCATGCTCCCTGCTATGATGAAAATTAACTCAATTTCTGAAACTATAAGCTAAACCAATTAAGAGTTTTCTTTATAAAATTTGTGGGGGATATCTTTCTTGCGAAGAGAGTGATGAGTATTTCATCCCTGATTTTCACTGGTGAGAATAGGGTTGGAATCCCTGACTGGGAGGGTTTTACTGAAGAGGCAGAGACAGGTTGATATCTGTGAGTTTGGGACCAGGCTGTTCTACAAGAGTTAGTTCCAACACCACCTTAAAAGTCAATGAGAAACCTTGTCTTGAAAAACAACAACAAAAAGTATTGTGGTGGTCTTTGAACTTATACACAACAATAAAAAGCCTAACTAATATAGATACAGTGATTGTCTTCTTTAAATATTCAGGGTGTATTGAATCCTGTCATGTGAATGAAGAGAGACCAGATTTGTGGGATAAAATTTGGAAGTTATAGTGAGCTGGGTGTAGCCAATGGTGTGATGTCCTTGAGATATGCATTGATCACAGCTACTCCTGCCTTTGCTACCTAGTGCTGGGAAGAAACTCCTACAATTCCTTTAGGAAAAGGCTTTGAATGTTCATTAAGAAGGAAATAAAGTTTACTTATTGACTGTTTTCCAATTCCCCTGGCAAATGACCACATGAATATGTAAGAATTGAGTTCATTTAAGACCTTTGAAGCTTTTGTATGCACAGTGCAGAAAGAGGTGGGAGAAGGAAGGAACATGTGCAATTTCTTGCTTTCCTGTGGTGGAAATATCAGTGTGGAGCCTATAATCAATTGTAGATGGTTCACACAATGTCAGACTGGCCATTTCTTGGTGTCCATAGACAAGGACAATCAATAATCTCGATAAAGTACTGATGTGATAATGAAACCAAATTGCTGACTTTCGTAAAGAAGATTCAATGAAATCCACAGCCCCATAGCATGGTCAGTGTGTAAGCTTCAGAGCCTAGCTGTCATTTCTGCAGGGACGGGAAGGGAACATTTGCCCTGTGTTGACCTGGGCAATGGCCCTTTTCTTCTTATCTTCCCTGAGTGTAGGTTCCCTTGGGTGAATGAAATCTCTGTGTCCACACTGGGCTGTGGTGGTACACAACTATTTTATTCAAGCACTTGAGAGGGAGAGGCAAGAAGCTCTATGTGAGTTTAAGGCTAGTATGATTTTCAAAGAGAGTTCTAGGGTAGGTCTCAAAAATAACAAGACACACACCCAAACATAAAGAGACATCCTGTATCGTGATTAAATAAGGATCAGGATAAACAAATAGGCCGAATCGATGTTTATTCAGGGAGAAATAACTTACAACCTAGACAGATGAACACCAGGAAATTCTGCCCGATCCTCTCCTGTCCGAGTCTGCGACAGAAAGGAAGATGGACATTGAAGTAACTCGTTACAGAGTTTGCTTCCAGTATGGCAAGATTAGCCATTTGGACAAGATACTGCCCTTGTCTGGACTGTTTGACGTTATGCTGTATAAACAGGACATGCAGGACCCACAGAAAAGTGACTGCTGATTCAAGGTGGACTTTGCTACAGAGTTCCTGCTTCATGGAAGAAGCTGCCAGACACACTATGGCCTATGGGCTGAAGATGGAAGATTACAAAAGAACTTCGGGTGACCAGGCAGTGAGATGTCTCTGTCATTTGTAGAGTTTATATACTATCCTTCTGTGGTCTTTGAAGGAGTTGAAGACAGATAGTTATGGTTATAGTTTTCATAAGTTAGGATTAAAGATAAGTTATTTAGACTTTAGACACACAAAAATAGAATAGATGATGTAATATTTTCTTCAAATCTTGCTAAATGTTAATGGACTAAATATTGTTAATTGTGATAGTTGTTTGATAACTGTTGTGTTATGTATTTTGCTATGTTAAGCTTAAAACCCTTCTTTTTATTTAGACAGAAAAGAGGATATGATGGCAGATGCCATTCTGTACATATGTTTCTCATACTGGTTAATAAATAAAACACTGTTGGCCAATAGGAAAGGAAGATAGAAGGGACTAGGAGACAAGGAGGAAGAGGAAGTAGTAAGGAGGAGTCAAGATGGAGAGCCTGGAGAGAGCAGTGTTCAGCAGCCGGCTCCCGGTAAGAAGAACACATGGACATACATAGATTAAGACAAAATGGGTTATTAACTAAGGCAGAGCTAGCCAATAAGAACTAGTACCTGGCCAATAGCATTGTATCAAATACAGAGTCTCTGTGCATTATTTGGGGCTGGTGTGGCGGCAGGAAAAGACCAGCGGTGGCGGGAGGAAAACCCATACTCGTTACAATCCTGCCTTGAAAACCAAAAAGAAAAACCAAAGGAAAAAACAAAACAAACAAACCAAAAGGAAACAAATATCTGTGTTCAATATGAATGACAAGGTTTCTTTTGGTATGTGTTGGGAACATCCAAGGGAAAAACCGAAAGTTTGCTTATGGAATTTATGAATATTGCATTCCACATTCAGATTTGTCTTTATGTGTCACACACAATTTATAAAACAGTGGAAATAGGTCATTAGAGTCATCTTTCATCAATACATGATCACAGCTCTTTTAAATTTCCAAACTCACTTGCTACCATAGCATGTTTCACGAAAGTTGAGTTCCTGGGAAAAAAGGAATTTTTTTATCTGCTCTTTTCTCAAGTATGCATGGTGTTTAGTGGGTGGACAGGGCAGTTTCCAAATGCCATGGCATTATACATGTGGTCGGAAGCAGAAATTAAATCATTCTTCTGTATTAATTTTTGTGAGGTCATCATAGGGCTGGTTTTGCCTTAAACCACAAGGAGCCATTAGAGTTTGCAGAAGCATAGGAAGATATTACCCCCATTTTTAGAGAGAGCTCTAAACCATGAGGCATCTCTGTTGGGAAAAATGTCAGTACTTGGAGGTTCAGAAGCAAAAGAGAGCGAGAATTCTTCTGAATTAATTTGTTGGGAATTGTGAATTTTTTTTTATTTAAGATCTAAACAACTAGCATGATGGATAGCTGGTTAACATTGGTCAAGATCTCGGTTTTCCTGGCTTAGTTTCCTGTGGTGTTTTGATAAAAAGTTGATTATATTTTCCAGCTTTTGTTCTTTTCTTTGTCTCTGCATCTCCCCTTTATCCTTTCCCAAATATTGTATACCTTCTTGATCACCATACATTTGTTGTAAATATAAAGGTCGCAGTATGTCAAAGTATGACCTGAATGTTTCCAGGATTTCCGCAGTGTCCATTGTTATGTTCCCTTTTTCATTTCTGATTTTGTGAATTTGCATGTTCTCTCTCTGCTTTTTCTTTAGATTGGATAAAGTTTTGTCTATCTTGTTGATATTCTTGAAAAACAAACCCTTTCTTATATTGATTTTTTTGCAATGTTTCCCTGGTTTCTGTTTTATTGATTTCAACCCTCAAATTTATTATTTTCTGGTGTCTACTCCTCTAGGGTTAGCTTGCTTCTTTTTGTCCTAAGGCTTTCATTTGGGGTGTTAATCTCTATTGTGACTATCTTCTGTTTTTTTTTTTTTTTTTTCATATGGGCACATAATGCAATGAACTTCTCTGGTACCACTGCTTTCAAGGTGTCCCATTAGTTCATGTATGTTGTGTCCTCCTTCTTTTTGAATTTTATGTTGTCCTTAATTTCTATATTTCTTCTTTGACGCAGGTATGGTGCAAGTGAACATTGTTCAGTTTCCATGAGTTTGTAGGGTTTATGTGATTTGTGTTGTTGTTTTACTCCAATTTTAAAGCATGCTGGTCATATAAGATACAGGGGACTATTCCAATTCTCTTGTATCTGTTGAGGTTTGTTATGCCACCTACTATTTGGTCAATTTTAGAGAAGTTTTCATGTGGAGCAGGGAAGAACTTATATTCTTTTGTGTTTGGATGGAATGTTCTATAGATGTCTGTTAAACCCAAATGAGACAAAACATCCGTTAATTCTTTTGTTACTTTGTTAACTTTGTGTCTGGTGGTCCTGTCTAGTGGTGGCAGTGGTGTGTTGAAGTTTCCCAATATAAGTGTGTGAGGTTTTATGTGAGGTTTGAGTGTTAGTAGCGTTTCTTTTATGAATGTGGTTGCCTTTGTATTTGGATCATAGTTGTTCAGAATTGAGACTTTGTATTGATGCATTTCTCCTCTCATGGATATGGAATGACTGTTTTCATCTCTTTTGATAAATTTTCATTGGAAGTCTAACTTGTTAGATTTTAGGATAGCCACACCTGCTTGCTTCTTGGGTCCATTTGATTGGAAGATTTTCCTTAGCCTGAGGTAATGTCTATCTTTGAAGCTTAGATGTATTTCTTGTATGCAGCAGTGACATGGATTCTGTCTTCATATCCACTCTGTTAGCCTGTGTCTTTTTACAAGCAAGTTAAGACCTAATGTTCAGGGAGAGTAAGGACCATGGATTGTTAAAGCTTGTTTGTTTTAGATTTGTTGTTGGCAGTAGTATTGTGAATTTATTAGTCCTGCTTTACCCTTGATTTGTGGTAAAGTGGAATATCTTTTCCCTAGGTCTTTGTGAGCATAGTTAACTTCCTTGCGTTGGAGTTTTCCTTCCAAATCTGTCTGTATGGCTGGATTTGTAGATATGTATTGTGAAAATCTGGCTTTGTCATCAAACATTTTGTTTTCTCCATCTATAGTGATTGAGAGTTTTGCTGGGTATAGTAGCTTGGGCTGGCATCCGTGGACTCTTTGTACTTGTAGAACATCTGTCCAGGACCTTCTCGCCTTGAGGCTTTCCAAGGAGTATTCAGGTGTAATTTTCATAGGTCTGCCTTTATATGTTATCTGGAAGTTTTCCTTCACTACTCTTAATGTAACTTCTTTATTTGTATGTTAGATGTTTTGATTATTATATGATGAGGGGTCTTTTTTGGTGTTTGATATGCTCATTGGACTTTCATGGACATGTCCTTTTTCAGATTGGGAACGTTTCCCACAATGATTTTGTTGAATATGTTTTCGGCACCATTGACCTGGGCTTCCTTACCTTCCTCTATGCCTGTTATTCTTAGGATTGGTCTTTTCACAGTGTCCCACATTTCCTCAATGTTTTGTGTTAAGGATTTGTTGGATTTGTGATTTTCTTTGGTCAATGAATCAATTTACTCTACTTTATCTTCTGTGCCTGAGATTCTCTCTTCCATCTCTTGAATTCTGTTGGTTATGCTTGCATCTCTAATTCCTGATGGTTTGCCCAGTTTTTTCTATTTCCAGCATTCCTTCAGTTTACATTTTATTTATTGTCTCCATTTCCATTTTCAAGTCTTGAACCATTTCCTTCACTCGCTTAATTGTTTTTTCTGGCTATCTGTAATTTCTTTAAGAAATTTGTTCATTTTTTTCCATTTTTTGTTTGTTTTTTCTTCCATTTCATTAAGGTAGTTTCTCACATCTTCTTTCAGGGCCTCTATCATTTTTATGGCAATAATTTTTAATTTGTTCTCTTCTACTTCATCTGCTTTGTTGTTTTCCAGTCTATTTGTTGTAGATTCCAAAGATACTGATGCTTTTATTTTGTCATTCTGTTGTTTGGTGTTTTATTATATTCCCATCTTCCAATAGCTTCGTCCCTGGTGTGTTTTGGTGGGTCAGAAGTTTGATGTCTGTAGCTCTGGGTGGTCCAAGCTCTCTAGGAGGTCTCTTCACAGGAAGGACCTGGCAATGGGGCTGTAAGTTCAGATTCCAGCAGAAGACTGGTGATACAAGTCAAAGATTTGGAAGGCTGGGACCCAGGATGTTCCTTAAGCTGATAGGCAGATCTAGCCTAGGCCTAGCACTCTCCAGCTGAGGCCTCATTGGAAGAGGCCCTACAATGGGGGTCAAAGATCCACCCAGCAGGAACTCAGAGTGGTCCCATGGAGACAGGCAATTCTCAGGGTGGGGCCCAAAAATCCATTAGAGGACTCTAGCCAAGGCCTGGCAATGCTGGGCTGATACTCTGGATGTTTCTGCATCAATAGGCAGATCTAGCTGGGACCTGGTACTCTCAAGCTGAGATCTCTTTAGTAGAGGCCCTATAGTGGGGGCCCTTTCACTCATTACTTTAACAATATAGAAAGCCTCATTGAGAAGATTGATTCCTCTAAATCCAATCCTACACATTTGCTTCATATTACATAAAGCAATGCATATTGGAGGAAACTGTTAAGACTTTAAACACCTAAGTACCTGGGTTACAGGAATGAGTGCTCACAATATTGTATATTCACAGGGGAAAATATGTTTGGTTTAAGGTTTGATTTAATTTTAATTATTCAATGCCAGTGCATGGATTTGCATTTGCTTACACTTGTTCCCAAGAATATTAGCCTCTTGAGTTATTCTTGTAGCAGGAACTACAGAATTTTGTCAAAATCCTGACATAGGTCCTGGCAATGAACATTCCATAATTTTTCTCATCCATATCTCTAACCCTTTCTCTATCCTTTATCTATCATCTTGATATGAAGTGATAGGGAAGAGCTCCTGAAAGAGGAAATCAAAATCATGCAAACAATTTGGTGAAGATTTTAGCCATCATACTTTTCTTTAATTTCAATATCAATTTTTTTTTTTTGTGGAGCATGGTTCTTATTAAGTTCACTACACCCAAGATAAATGACAAACTGGTCAGACCTTCTGATGTAAGCTACAACCCAAGAGAGAGACAGAGAGACATACAGGGACAGAGAGACAGACAGAGAGACAGACAGAGAGACAGAGCGAGAAAGAAAGACAGCATGAGGAGAGAGGGAGAGGAAAGAGAGATAATGGGAGCAAGAGAGACGTCAACCCAAGCTACTCCACCTTCTGGTTTCATACTCTGTACCAAAGGCACAGCATATAAGACTGGGGAAGAAACCAACTCTATGACTGGTGTCTATGCTTGAAGCTCTGATTGGCTCCCAAAGCCTGAGTTACAGGACTAAATGAACAGAAAAGACACAGAACTTGAGGGCAGGTTTGGATCAGGACTACAAAACATTCTAAAATCTTTGTATAGATACAGAAGCCATGGTTCCCACACAACAGCCCAGCCTTCCTGGGTATGCAGATATTGGTTTAAGTATTGCTTTTTACTTCTTGCCAGGGAGGATATGGAGAGGAAGGCTTCAGGAGTCTGTGGGATCGCTTTTAGCAGGAGGTGTGGTTTACACGATTTCCATTAGCCGCCATCCTGTAGACCATAGGCACCTGTTCCTTGAGAGATGGACAAATCAGGTTGTGTAAAGCTTCAGTCTTAACATAGAGCTGCATTTGGAGAGAGGATGGTTTAAGTCCTGGCAGTGTTTGGTAGCACTGACCTAAGCCCTGCCCTCAGGGTATCAAGGGGGCCCCTCCCCTGGATTCATCTCACTTCAGACTTCACACTTGACAGGCCTGCCAGTGTGTCCCCAGAGTAGTTGAAAGGGTCAAGGTCTCCTGAGAAAATTGGGAGCATTGGGTGAGGGGAGGGAGACTTAGGAGAAAGAGAATGGGAGAAGAGAATGAGAGAGGAGAAAAAGAGGCATCAAGAAGACTGAGTTTTGGAAAGAATAGAGGAGAGCAACAAAAGAGATACCATATTAGATGGAAATATAATAGGTGGTAAGAGAAATCTGGCACTAGGAAAATGTCCAGAGATCTACAAGGATGACCCCAAATAAGAATATAAGCAATAGTAGAGAGGCTACCTTTAATGCCATTCCATTTAATGAGATTGATATCTACCTTATTGGATAGTCTAGAGCCTGCATCCAGTAGTTGACAGAAACAGAAGCAGACACCCACAGCTAATCACTAAGTGGAACTCCTGGAATCCAGTTTCAGAAAGAGAAGAGTGATAAGTACAGGGGTCAAGACCAGGTTGGAGATAAATTAAAACCCCTAAAAGTGCATCTCATTTAGAAGGCCTAGTAAGTCTAAGGGACCTCTGGCAGTGGAATCAGGATGTATCCCTCATGTATGAAAAACTTCAGGAGCCCATTCCCCATGGACATGTACTCACTTAGCCTAGACACATGGAGTTGGGCTTTGTCCCTGCCCCAAATGACTTTGGGGTTGGTGCAGGCATGAGAAGGAGAGGGAATAGAGATGGATATTTAAAATAATTTTGATTCTATTTTAACAGAATTCCTTAAAAGTAAGAAAAAGAAATAAGGTGGTATCAATACATTAGCTAACATTTGCTGGGGCCATCGCCCTGAAGACCCAGAGCTTTGGGCAAGTTTATGGACACTGTCCTGAAACAGTCACAGACTAACTTTGACCGTGTTATGAACACCTTACCCCAGGGACCACTTTCATCTTGGGTGACTATGAAATCCTGAAATTCCTACCTCCAATCTCTAAGAAGCATTACAAAAGGCATCTGCCACCATGACTGGCTTCATGGCTTCAAGTTTACTTAGTGAGACATTAGAATGATGTGATGAATAACATGAATAATTACACTTAACTGTTTTAAAAAAAACTCTTATCGCTGTGAACCTGGCTATCACCATTAGTAGTAATAGACTGAACCCTTCCAAGTCATTTGGTGAGTTTTAACAGACTAAACGATAAGGAAAATTAATATTTCCCATATTTGGAAGACAATGGACTTTGAGGCAGAAAACCTGCACTTGATGGGTATGATCTACTGTTACTGAAGTTAAGACCAGAGACTGTTGTCTGGCTATACTAACAACCAGCCTCAGTCATTCATCATAAGTGAGCCAAGCTAATGAACTATCTTTTCTGTTGACAAGCCAAATTACATTGCCAGCACTCTGGATTCAATGTGGACAGATATCTCTCATGTCCTAGGACTGACTAATCTATAATGTGAGTTCTATTAAGACAGTATGTCACAGTAATACTATCCTTAAAAAGAAGACAAAAGATACAAAAGTAAAATTAATGAAAATTTAAAGCATATTTATCCAGTTTGAGCACTTATGATAACAAAAAAGAAATCAGTAAATAATCTATACCAAGGTTCTTAATAGATTTAGAATGCAAATATATGCAAAACAAAAGAACAAAGCTAAATATGGAATTTTTCCCATCTCTAAAACACTCCCATATACTCAGTTCCTGTTTCTGCTATAAGGTGGTCATATAAGAAGTCAATGTTTCTTTCATAGAGACATTTTCATTTGAAAGACTCAATACTTTTTCTACTATGTGACTCCCTGGAAAATGAGAATTTTATGAGTTTACAGTTACCCAGGTGGTAGGCCAAAAGTGGACCCCACAACGTTGACTTATGATCTCCACACAAATATCATGGGGTCTGTAGGACTGTAATCAGAAACAGCAGCTCAGTCCCATGTCCATTTCTCAGTCAGTGAGTGAGAACAATTGGAAGACTAGCTATTATTGATGAAAGGAAGACAAAGACATAATATGATATCAGGCAGGCAGATTCAGTCAATACTGAAAGCTCCATTTTATTCATACACCAAACTTAAGTAGTCAAACAAAGGTGCATCAATGGAAGAGGACTTTTATTAATATGAATAAAGGGAAAACAGAAATTGATTCCTCTAATGATAAAGGCACTCCATAATTGCACATACTATGTGCCTTCAGGCACCCCATTGCTGCACTTACTCCTTTCAGGGTGGTTAACCTGTCTACTCCTGAATCATTGATATTAATGTAGGAGCAATTCATCATCAAGGCACAGGTGTCCTGTATCAGGAAAGATAATGTCTTAAGGATAATAGGAGTTATTGGAGCACTTTGAACTCATGACAAGTTGGAATGGATTCCCATTTAGGGGCTGAGAAACTTCAGACTGGCAAAAATATTCCAGGACTGCCAAAGCCATACGGAAGCCATGTATAAAAACAGATAATAAGGTCTACCTTTAACTGCTTGGTGGCAGAGCACATGTTTAATCCCAGGACAAAGGAGGCTGCCTGATTTTGCTTAGGTTGAGTCCAGCCAAATCTACAGGATGAGTTTAAGTCCTGCACAGATAAACCCTGTTTTGAAAACAAAAACAAAACAGAACAAAGTCACATAAAGGAAAAATCAGATCAACCTTCTGGTGGTAGCCCACATGTATAAATGGTATTGAAGGAGGAAGCTTTCCCTCTTTGGCTGCTTACCCTAGCACTGGGTACCAAGTTTATTCCTTTACTACCATTAGAGCCTACTTTTTTGGAATTTTGATGTATAATGACCAGCTGAGACATCCATCCTGATAAACTAAGAAACTGCTGTACTCTTCAGATTCCCATTGGTAGGCAACCTTTGTTGGACTAAGTACATCACAGCATATTAGACATCCTAATATATCCACTTTCTACATATATGGTGAGATTCATCCTACATTCTTTTTCATGAAGAGAACCTTGATTAATGCAGTTGGTTTTTGTTTTGTTTTTTATCTGCTCACTGAAGATGTATTGGCTAACAATAGTGCTCACAAATACATACTTCCTAGTTCAATTCCTCTGTACATATTTAATTTTCCATGAATACTATTTTTCTCATTATTATGTCTTTGCCAAGTGTATGCTCTGAGTTTCAGGGATAAAATTCTACATCTGTGGAATCATCATCTGGCATTCTTCCACAAGAAAGATCATTTATCTTTTTTTGAGATCTGGTCCCTGCTTTTCTGTCGTGATTGTCTAAAGTTCCTGTGACAAACAGGTAAAAAGCAAATTTAGTTGAACTAAACTGAGTTTTAAACCAAATAACAAATAACAAGTTTTGTATCCCTAATCTCTTTGTCATAGTTAATGATTATTTGGAGCTCCCTTCCAACTTTTTCACCTAGAATCACTCAATCCATTTAAGTAAGTATAGTTAGCTAGCCACACTGTGTCTAGGAGGAAGAAAGGAAAATGCCTGTGTACTACTGAAAGATAACAAGGGCCAGCTATAGGACAATTGCTATAGAAATGCACATCACTGCTGATGTAGAAAAGACTTTGCCTGGGGTAGAAAGCAAACAGTCACCATTGCAATTTGTCCTTAAGCACTCTGCAACCACCTTGGAGGTGCTTTTATCACTCAGGCCTTACTAGCCAATCAGGCCCCTTTGTGACCTGCCTGTCAAAAGAAATTCAGGGCCCTTCTGGTCTGGATTTGAAGACAAACTGGCCTCAGTGATTTTGGGTGCTGTGCTTTGAGGAAGGGCAAACTGGAAAACAACAGCATGGTGAGTGAGCGGCTGCCATCCTCAGATGAGTAGTGGGAGATGCTGAGGTGATGGATCCAGCGTGGTGGGTATTCCCAAGATCTGGGTGGGAAGCTGCAACCAGAATACCTGTCCCCTGAGTTCTCATGCAGTCCTTGAAATTCCCAGAAGCCAGAGGCAGTCCTCCAAATAACTATACTGTGGACTGTATCTGCTTTAAGCACTGTAGCAAGGAGGTGTGTATACAAGCCTCTTTTAAGTCAGTTTATACATAATTCAGGTGCACCCACTGAAAGCACGGCAACAAACTTCCAGAGGCCTTTTAGTTAAGTACCTTTTAGAAGTTCAGCCCTTTGCATTTTAATTTTATGTGTAAGATCCATGCATTGTTAATTTTCTGCAGGTTGTAAAAAGGCATCTCATGTAAGAGTAGCACTTCACTATTGAGCAGTGACGTACAGGTGTAGAATTTGTAACACAAAGGATTTACAAATGCTTTGGAGATATTATGTCTCATAAAGTAGAATTTAACTGAGGTAGGACTGCTTCTAAAACACACAAAGTTAAGTGTATTCTGACCAGTCCTGTTAGAATTTTGAATCCTATATATACATTTGTTCTTGATGATTTTCCAGACATTTGGCTCCAAACCATTACACAGAAGATATTCCTGTTTTACAACAGCATCTAGTCCCTTACCCTAATCATAGACCGGCTGCAAAACAAGCTGCTCAGAGAGATATTGCAGGGTCACAAACAACCTTAAATTCTTATATCATATAGTTGCAGTTTTCTTCTCCAGAAAAGCATAGTTCTACCAGAGTGGCAATAGGACACTAGATTTTAAAAAGTAAACCAATGATGTATGAGTGGCCTGATAAAGCAAAGCTTATACTTAGGTCCTCATGCAGGGATGAGAAATATACTTAGAAGAGATAGTAACAGCCTGGGGACTAGGCCTTGAAAGCTTTTACTACGAGCCTGGTGTATTGACAATAAAACAGAGAACCTTGTCAAAAACCAGGTATTTGCATGGGAAAGCTGATAATTGTATGGCACAAAGCCTTTGTGGACAGGTTGCTTCAGATCTGTAGATATAAACTACATAGAGCTATGGTTCTCAATCCCAAAGCCACTGTGGGCTTAGTCAGCAATGATCATGAGATACCCTGTATTCCCTAGCACTGCATTGTTTTAGTGGAATTCTCCTGAGTTTGTCCCATTGAGTGGGTTTCTACTGACTTCATGTAAGTGTCCCCTTTCCTTCCATTTCCTCTGTGTAAATAATATACAAGTGTCTATTCTCCTTAAGTAACATTTCATGGGACACATGTCCCTATCCCAGCTTTTTAAAAACACTTTTCTACCTTCTACGTTTCCTATTTATCTCATTCCCCATCACCTTCACCTCAGGATCCTATATGTGGAACAGGTCCTTCAGTTTCAGGTATCTGGTGGCCTTTAAGAACAATACTAAGAACACATTTGCTGTGTAATCCTCCCATCTCTCAAAGTAGCTAGACATGCTGTCTCAAGTCTCTACTGAAATTGTTCAATGTGTAAAATGGAGCTTGAACTTAAAAGCCATTTAAGAAGGATAGCACATATGAAATTCAAACTAGGTCTAGGCCGGCTCCTCTGTGAGTATTTTCCTGAGATAGATACATGTTATCTTAGTAATATTTGTCTTTATGGATCTCCTCTGTGGGTGAAGTGATTTCTCCCTGGGAAGGCATATTAATGCTAGAACAGATGCATTTCCATCCTGTTAGAATAATGTTTATGAGACAAGCTCTTATGTAGATGCAAATGGCATTGGTTGAATTCTGTTGCTCTCCAAAGCAATGGCCTGGCTATTTTCTGTACTATACCTTCAAAATTCTTAAATTACTGTAACACCTCAGAGATTTAAATATTCCATTAGAGTCAGGTAGCCAACTATCCAGTGCAGTAACAGAAAAGGATTTTCATATGGAGCATTTCTTTTGCCTTAAGACCAGAATAAGGAAAATTGTTTACACTGCAGGAGGATTCAGGGTATGCAACCAGGTGCTGGAGTCACCACTATGAAGAAAGTACATGACTGTTGTAGGAAGAGTGATTTTGTAATTTCCCAGCATGATTTAATCTATGTCATGTGTTTGAACACAGGCCATAGTATATATTTGTACAGTTTGTGAAGGTTGTTCTGAGCCAATGAATATTGATTTTGCCATTGGGTAAATCTCTGTTTGCAGATATGTTCAATCCTGCATGACACAGTATAATGTCAGCTCAGAGGTTTGGGAAGCAGGTCATTGACTGTAACTAAGTGTCAGGTTATAGAGCTTAATACAAAATAACAGCATATGGGAAGCATCAGTCTGTATCTTCTTAATTACAGTTCTGATAATTTTTGATGTATCAAATATCTGATGATCAGATTACTAAGCTGAGATTCTATTTATCTACACATGTGGTTAAGTGTAACTCACTCTTTAGTTACAAAGTAACCCACTAGTTAGCCACACATACTAGCTCACTAGTTACACAAACACACCATGCCGCTTGTTAGCCACATACTTATCTCACTAGTTAGCCACACACATGAAGTCCCTAGTTAGACAAACACTTAAATTAATAGTCAGCCCCATACCTAAGTCACTACTTAGCCACAAAAACTAAGCCACATGTCCATCACACAAATAAAGCAGTACTTAGCTACACACAATAAGACAGTACTTAGTCAAACTCCCAAGTTACTATTCAGCTACTTGCCTAAGCAATAATTAACCATATTGACTAAGTCACTAGTTAGCCACAAAGCTAGGTTACTAGTTAGCCACAGTCACTATGTTAGCCACACACAATATACCCCTACTTATCCACCCATACTAAGTCACTAGTCAGCCACACATCTAATTCACTAGCTAGCCATAAACACCAAGACAATAGTCAGCCACACACAGTAAGATAGTAGTTAGCCATTCACCTACATATTTCTGTGTATTTAGTAAGCTACACACCTAAGTCACTAGCTAGCTAAAAACACTTAAGTCACTAGTTATCTACACACACTAAATCAAAAGTTAGACACACACACACTATGTCACTAGTTAGATACATACTAATTCTGTCTAAAAGAAAAACAGTTCACACTAAGGTGGTCCCAGGACTTGGGAATAAGGCCATTAATCCCAGAAGTACGGATTTCGAGATAGGAGTGACATGACTGGACAGAGAGAGGAAGATAAGGTAGAGGAGTGAGAAGAGCATGCAGTGAAATGATTTTGTTTGAGCAGTTAGTCTGAGGGATCAAAGAGATAGCAGTCAATCTGAGGAGGCAGTGTGAGGACAGGAGCACATCACTTGTCTGAGAATAGCTAGAGATTACAACTCTAGTAGCCAGATGCTCTGAATCTGTGATTCTTCAGTTTTCACCTTCCCCTCCCTGATAGGTTACTGTGGGTTTTTATTATTAAGTTCTATTACAACTTGTGCTGGAAGTGATGTTATTTCTGTGGAGGTGTGATATTTCAAAGTCAATAGAGGTAAAATTTTTAAATTATTAAAATATGGTAACTTTATTTTTTTTTGAAAATTACATTGGTATCTTTTTAATGTTTTTAATTTTTTAAAAAATTTATTATACATATCAAACCAGTTTCCTCCAACTTTCTTCTCCCCCTCTCTCCCAACTTCCTGGCCCCCAGCCACTCTCCGCTCCCATCCAAATGACACTATATTTGTAGGTTTATGCCTTCCAGGAGGGGTCATCTATATCTTTCAAGTCATTTTAAGTAGGGACTAAAATTCTCTCCTGTCTCAAGGTTAATGGAGTATCCCTCCATGAGGATTTTACCCCAAAGTCATTCTTTCAACAGGGTTACTTCCTGGTTCCACTGTCTGAAGACCCTTAGACTGCACAGGCCTTTTAGCTGAGACCCATGTTCAGGGGTCTGTGTCAGTCCCATGTTGGATTCCCAGCTGTAAGTCTGGGGCCCCATTAGCTCCTCATTTTTTAGGTCAGCTGTTTCTATGGGTTTCTACAATGTGGTCTTGTCCTCCCTCTCTGCATATGGATTCCATTTTGGCTCAGTGTTTAGTTGTTCATGTATTCTTCTGTTTCTCACAGCTAGTAGATGCAGGCTCCATGATGGATACGTTAGTGATTGATCTCATTGTCAGGGAAGGGGATTTATTGTAGCCTTTACACTGTTGCTCAAAGTGTTAGTTGGGGTCAGTCTTGTAGGGCTCTGTACATTTCTCTAGGTTCAGTTTCCTCTTCTAACCTATAATGGCTCCCTATTTTATAGTCTCTTTCTCTCTCTTCTTTCCTCTCTTCTCTTCTCTTTTCTGCTCCTCTCCTCTCTTCCCCTCTCCTCTCCTCTCCCCTCCTCTCCATTTCTCTTCTTTTCTCAAGTCTATTCCTCCCCTGACCAAATGTTCCTAGACCCATGATCTTTCCTCTCCTCCCCTTTTCCTTGTGCTAGTTTCCTCTCTACTCACTACCCCCCCCAAATATCCATATGCTCTGAGGATCTTGTCCCTTCCTGCTTCTGTGAGTGTCTTTATATGAAACTCTTAGAATCCTCCTTGTATCCTAGTTTCTCTGGCAGTATGATTTGTAGGCTGGTGATCCTTTGCAATACGTCTAAAATCCACATATGAGCGAATATATACCATGTTTCTATTTCTGTGATTGGGATACCTCATTCAGGATGGTTTCTTCAAGTTCCATCCACTTGTCTGTGAGTTTCAAGATTCCATTGTCCCCCCCAACCCCGCAGAGTAGTATTCCATTGTGTAAATGTGGCACATCTTCTTTATCTATACTTCAGTTGAGGGGCATGTAAGTTGATTCCAGGTTCTTGCTACTATAAATAATATTGCTATGAACATAGGTGAGCACAAGTCTTGGTTGCATGGATTGGGATCATTTGGGCATGTACATAAGAGGGAGATTACCGGGTCCCGTGGTAGTCTGATTTCCATTATCCTGAGGAACTGCCATGCTAGGCTCCAAAATGGCTGTACAAGTTTGTTGTTCCACCTGAAGTGGAGGAATGTACCCCTTTCTGCACATCCTCTCAACCATAAGTTGTCATTGCTGTTTCTAATTTTAGCCATTCCGACAGGAGAAAGATGGTATCTCAAAGTTGTTTTAGTTTGCATTTCCTTGATAGCTAAGGATTTTGAACACTTTCTTAAATGTCTTTCACCATTTTTTATTTCCTCTATGGAGAGTTCTCTCTTCAGCTCTGTACCCCATTTTAATAGAGTTTTTTGGTGTTTTGTTGACTAGTTTCCTGAGTTCTTTGTATATTTTGGAGATCAGCCATTTGTCAGATATAGGATTGGTGAAAATATTTTCCAAGTCTGTGGGCTGAGGTTTGGTCTTGTCCAATGTGTCCTTTGCCTTACAGAAGCATCTAAGTTTGAAGAGATCCCATTCATTAATTGTTGATCTCAGTGTCTGTGCTCCTGGAGTTATTTCTAAGATGTGGTCTCCTGTACCATTTTATTCAAGAGTACCTCACATTTTCTTTTCTAAGAGGTTCAGTGTGGATGGATATATGTTGAGGTCTTTTATCCATTTGGATTTGAATTTTGTGCATGACTAAAGACATAGCTCTAACTTCAGTCTTCGACACTCCATAATCCAGTTGTACCAGCAACATTTTGATGGGAGATGTCATTCTGAAAATATGTTTCTCATACTGGCTAATGAATAAAGCACTGTTGGATAATAGGAAAGCTAGATAGGTGGGACTAGGAGATAAGGAGGAAAGAGGAAGGAGGAGTCAAGATGGAGAGACTGGGGAGATGAGATGCCTGCCCTATTCCCCGGCAATAAGAGACCACGTGAAAATACATAGATCAACAGAAATGGGATAATACTTAAGACAGAGCTAGCCGATAAGAAGCTAGTACCTGGCCAACAGCATTATATCAAATACAGAGTCTCTGTATATTAATTGGTGCTGGCTCTGTGGCAGGACAATACCAGCGGCGGGCAGAAATCCTTATTCACCATTTGTTGAAGATACTTTCCTCATCCCATTGTATATTTTAGCTGTTTTGTCAAAAGTCAGGTGTTCGTATGTGTGTGGGTTAATATCGGGATTTTCTATTCGATTTCCTTGAGCTACTTGTCTATTTTTTTGCTAATTCCAGGCTGTTTTCAGGACTATAGCTCTGTAGTAGATCTTAAAGTCAGGGATAATGATGCATCCTGAAGTTCCTTTATTATACAGGTTGTTTTGGCTATTCTGGTTCTTTTGTTTTTAATATAGATTATTACACTTTCAAGGTCAGTGAAGAATTGTGCTGGGATATTAATGGAGATTGCATTGAATATGTAGATTGCTATTGGTAAGATTGCCATGTTTACTATGTTTTTTCTACCTATCCATGAGATTGGGAGAGCTTTACATTTTCTTGTATTTTCTTTAAAGACACAAATTCTTATTATATAGGTCTTTAACTTTTTTGGTGTTACCCCAAGATACTTTATGTTGTTTGTGTCTATTGTGAAGGGTGATGCTTCTCTGATTTCTTTATCAGCCCCTTTGTTGACTTAATATGGAATGGCTACAGATTTTTTTATTTAATCATACTTTGCTGAATGTATTTTTCAGCTGTAGCAGAACCCTGGTAGAGTTTTTTGGTTCCTTATGTAAACTATCATATCATCTGAAAATAGATAAAGTTTGAGTTCTTCCTTACTAATTTGTATCCCCTTGATCTCCATTTCTTGTCTTATTTCTTTAGGTAGCCCTTCAAGTACAATAATGAAGAGATATGGAGAGATAGGGCAGCCTAGTCTTTTTCCTGATTTTAGAAGCATTGCCTTAAGCTTCCCTACATTCAGCTTGATATTTGCTCTGTGTTTACTATATATTGCTTTTATTATGTTTACATAAATTCCTGTTATCCCTGATCTCCCCAAGACTTTTAACATGAAAGGATGTTGAATTTTGTCTAAGGGTTTTTCTACATCTAGGGAGAGGATCATGTGTCTTTTCATTTTCAGTTTGTTTATATAGTGGTATATTTGATATATTTTCATATGTGAATCCATCCCTACAAGCCAGAGATGAAGCCTACTTGATCATGATAGATGATTTCTCTGATATATTCTTGGATTAGGTTCTTCTGTATTTTCTTGAGTATTTTTGCATCAATGTGCATGAGGGATATTGGTCTGTAATTTTATCTCTTATTTGTGTCTTTGTGTGGATGGATATCAAGGTGATTGTAGCCTCATAGAAAGAGTTTGGTAATGAACCTTCTGTTTCTATTGTGTGGAACAATTTCAGGAGTATTAATATAGCTCTTCCATGAATTTTTGGTAGAATTCTTCACTGAAGAAGACATCTAGCTCTGGGATTTTTTATGTTGGAAGGCTTCTCTTTATTACTCCTACTTTGTTAGTTGTTATAGGTCTATTCTTAAGTTAATTTTGGTAAGTAATAGTTATCCAGAAATTTGTAAATATCCTTTGAATTTTCAAATCTTGTGGAGTATAGGTTTTCAAAATATGACCTTAAAATTTTCTGGATTTCCTCATCGTCTATTGTTATGTACCACTTTTTGTTTCTGATTTTGTTAATTTCCATATTCTCTCTATGCTTTTTATTAAGTTTGGATAAAAGTTTGTCTACCTTGTTAATTTTCTCGAAAAAGCAACTCTTTGTAGCATTGATCTTTTTCTTTTTTTTTTATTTTGTATTGTTTTCCTGTGTTTTACTTTGGAGACCCCATTTCTTTTTGGCTCTGCCGCCTGTCCCACAACTGTATCTTGTAGACCAGGCTGGTTTGAACTCACAGAGATAAGCTTCCATCTGCCTCCTGAGCACCAGCATTAAATGCATTTGCCACCACCACCCAGCTATTGGTATCTTTTTAAAGGTCTTCTTTAAAGATATTACTGCTTTTATCTTTTTTGCTGCTCTGTTAAGTTTCTGAGATTTTACTTATTTCATTCCTTTTCTCAAGTGATGCTGATTAATGATTTCTATGTAGAATAAATTGTCTTCTAACTGTGGCTTTTCTTATGCTGTGTAATTGAGAATTGTTTTGAACTCCTAATCCTGCTTCTCCTGTACAGTGCTGGGAAGAAAATCCTATACTTCGTTCCAGTCGGGCCCTTGCCTTGTCAGGGAGAAGGAAAATAGAACCAGAAAATGAGTGAATCCCTAGATCTCTGATTATTTTGGGGTCTTATAAATGGAGAGGGATTTGTGCAATGATTGTGTTCATGTCCCATTTGGATACTGGTGGAGTCACAGTGTAGAAAGGGAGAGGCAGGATGGAAGCTGGAATTTCCTTCTTCAACAGTAGTTGAGGTGAACAATGTGGAATTAGGTAATCATTCCTAGGTAATGCATAATTGTCTCGGTGGGCAGTTTCTTGGAATCAACACATGAGAGCTATCAATATTCTGGATAGCGGAGAGACCTTATCATTTATACAAATTGCTATAATTACAGTATTCAGGCAAAACTGGTCGCGGTGAACTCTTCAGGACTATGTAAAAGGACTATTATTTTTGTGGGTTTGGATGTACAGTCTGAAAAAAAAAAGTTTGAGGAATCCTTGGTGTGCTCTAATTAAAACCCCTAGTCTCTGGAGCACATGGCCATGAAGATATTTTCAGCTTTTCAAAATATTCTTTTTTTTTTTGATCATAACTACATCATATCCACATGCACTTTTCTGCCCAGAAACCATACCATGATTACTCAATGTTCACTAATTCACAGCCTGCTTTTCTTAAACAGGAGTTTCACATTAAACACAGTGAATATTGGAAGGTGGCATACATTTGGCTGCAGTATTTCCCAGCTATGAGGTCAATGGTTACTGGCCAGGAACAATGAGTATGTAACAAAACGTGCACACAAAGGACAGTGTGATTATCATAATGAGCAGCTTGATTTCCAATATAGTAGAAGAATGTATACTAAAACACAAACTTTCTGGACTAGGCCCCTATCTGCTGGGTGGGTAGTACAGAGCTACAAGGACTACACAAACTGAGTCATTGATTTCTGATTCCCTGGTAGTGGGCTGCAAAATTTTAGGTCCAACTGGGTGGTCCCAGCCAATGCTGGACTCTGAGAAGGCTTCTTTATGATTCTCTTTTCCTTGTGCTATATCGAGTTGTAAGGAAGAACACAGGTTACACCATTCTGAGTGTACGGTTTTCAAAACAGGTCTGCTCAGATGTCATTTCTGCAAAATTTGTGCGGACCATGAGACAGACTAGGGTTCTTTTGGTACATGAGGTGAGCTGGGCAGTTACCCTTGTCCACTGAGCCTTCCTCTTCATGTGCTTTTTGACTTGGGGAAGACTCAGCAGCCCTGGCATGGGAAGATGTGCTGTTTATTATATAACTGTCCAGTGTGCACATGAATGCAATGTTGTTGGTGTGCAGTGTGGGATGACACTAGATAACTGAAGATCTGATTTCTTGAAGTTTTGAATATTTCATTTCACTTTCATGTTTGCCTTATAAATATTTTAGAAAGTAGTAAAAAATGATGATGTGGATGTCTCTCAGTAATACAAGATTATAATGTTTTTAACTCTCTGCTACCAAGAGTTACAATACTGTGTTGAGTGAAGTTTAATTCTAGTGTACAAAATGAGTCTTTGTTCTGCAGGGATTTCTCAGATGTGTATGGTTTGGGGTAGGGAGTTAGGTCAAGGTCTTCATCTTGGGCCATAAATCACTTGGCAGGAAGCAGATTTTAAATTATTCTCCCATGTTGTTTGTGGAATGGGCATCAGTGGAGCTTGGTTTACCTGAATCCATACAGGGGCATAAAGGCCAACAGAACCATAGCAGAAGATCAGCTCCTTTTGCATAGAGAGATCTAGAGCAAGGACATCCTGTCTATGGAATAGATATCCATAGCTGCAGGGTCAAAAGAGATGAAGGGTCACTTTGACTTGATTTAATTGGGGTGTTGAAGTCTGTGTTTATTTAATCTCTTTACTCTTGGATTCATAGGTATTTGGATAACATTGGTTAAGATCACAATATTCGTGGCTAAATTTCATTTGTACTTTATATTAATTATTGATATATTTTGACCTTTGCTCTTGGGTTATTCTCTCTATCTCTTTTATTCTTTTACAAATAATATACATATTTTATTGTTAATGCTTTGTGGTAAATATAAAAGTCATATTATGTCAGTTTGTGTATAGAGCTTTCATAATTCCACAGAGCATTCTGAGTATTTCCAAAAAAAAAAAAAAAAAAAATTAATGTGACTCTGAAATCTGCATTTTGTTATTAATTGTTGTTCATTGTCATTGGATTGTATTCATTTCATGTTACAAACTTACCATGTATAGCATCTTTAATTCTGATACTTCATGTTCCCAAAGACCATTATTTAGTTCTTTATTTATTTTGGTTTTATTGTTAATCTGTGAAAGAGTTTTGGCTCATCAGATAAAACATGTTGTGTATCTTGGCAAGAGACTCATCACACCTTTTGTGGGATGACCAGTGTTCAGATACTGACATTCAACTGCACATAATTATCTACATCCCATAACCTTTATACTTAGACAAGCCATTTTCTCTCAAACTCATACATAGAAAATATAGCAATAAACTTGATAAAATGGTAAAGATTAGTACAATCAATATTATTGCCATAAATTCTAGTCTTGTACACTACAGTTTAGCTTTGACACACTGCACTGGAAATTGTAAAGCTACTTCTAGCTGTTCTAAATAATCAAAACCTGGATTCAGATATGCGATTAATGATGAAAGATCAGAGAAGCAGAGCAGCCAAGCCCTAGCTCTCACTTCTACTGAATCCTCAGACCAAAGGGCCAGGCTATTCTGACCCCAGGATTCTTCCCTCAGAAAACAATGAACTTTTGTCTTGTTCCCCCTTATATTTCTCTCTCCTCCAACCATATCTACCTCCCAAGTTCAGGGATAAAGGAATGAGGGATCCAGTCTTTTAGACTGGATTAATCTGGTGTAGCCTGGGGCCGCCATGAAATTACAGAGAAGCACCTGATTATGTCTCCCAAATGCTGGGATTAAAGGTGTGTTCCACCATGGCCTGTCATCTATGGCTAACTAATGCATAGCTCCAAAGTCTATTTTTAAAGCAAGTTTGTTTTTGTTTAGATATGTTTATGGTTGAATAAGAGAATTGTTTCAGTCTGCATCATGTAATGATCTGTGTAAGCTCTGCACATTGCATGGAGGGAGAGTTTGTACTTGTGCACTGCAGGAACAGAGCTGGGTCGACTATTGTTGCCATTGTGAAGTGACATTGAAATCTGTGTCTGACTAGGCAGTGGTGGCTTTGCCTTTGATTACAGCACTCAGGAAGTAGATGCAAGTGGATCTCTCTGAGTTTGAGGACAGCCTGGTCTACAGAGTAAGTTCCAGGACAGCAGGTCCACAAAGGGAAACTCTGTCTCAAAGACCAAAATGAATAAATAAATAAATATTAGACAGTTAATCAAAAAAATCTACTGGAAAACAAGAACAAGATTAATATTAATAATTAGGAAGGAATTCACTGGTCCAGTTTACTGAGCAAGGCATAGGATGGCGGGAGCCACACAGGGAAATTCTGTCTCAAAAAAAAAAACCAAATAAGTTCCTATTTGTGCAGATCTCTGAAATGTCTAGGTCTGGAGCAAAATCCAGGGCCAAAGGAGATGCTGGGCTTCTTGTGTCTTTCAGCACACTGTAACTCTTGAGGAGTCATGCTGCAGGCTTGCTTTTATATCAGAATAGCCACCAGAGGATTGATTGCTGCTCTGTGAGTGCTGCTGTGGGGAATGGAGGAGAACAGAAGCTGCAGCATTGTGAGTGACAGGATTGGGAGGGTGGGATGGGGAGTCATTAAAGTCTGTTTTGCAGGCCCTCCCGGAGGAGGCTGGGCTGGAATGTGCTGCCACATTTAGGGATCTGTTAGGCCCTTTGTGGTTCTGGCAGCTTCCCCAACAAGGGTGAAAAACAGGAATACTTTTCCATGTGGGCTTATTCTGAGGAAAGTATTTCGATTATGCACCATGGGGAATAAACTTCTTTGTAGTCAGCTCCATTATGCTTTTGGTGCAGACGGCTGGCTAGTTACCAAAGAAGGAGAGGTTCACTTTGTGCAGTGCCTTCCAGAAGTTCTGCCCTTCACATCTAACATTTAAGGGTCAGATCCATGCGGAGTTATTATTTTTTTTTTTTTTTGCCATCAAAATATCTTTTCTTCTGTTGTTAAAAAATAAATAAAAAGGTCTTATTTTACGTATCGGTCCCAGTTCTCTCTCCCTCCCATCCTCCTATTTCCCCCAGTGACCTCACCATCCCATACCCCATACATTACTCTAGGAGGCTGAGTTCTTTAGGAGGACTCATCAAAATCTGTCATGTCATTTGGGTTTGACCCAAACCCTCCTCCTTGTCTGTAGTCTAAGGGAGTATGTACATTTGTAGTTAATTATGTGTATGCTCTAAATGGCATTCTTTTTCTTAATTTACCGTGTGTGTGTGTGTGTGTGTGTGTGTGTGTGTGTGTGTGTGTATTGATTGATTGATTGTCTGTGTCATAGCATCATCCAGAATTTTCTATGTGGAGCAAGCTAGCCCCAATCTCATAGAGAACTGCCTGCCTCTGTTTCCTTAGTGCTAGTTTAAAACTAAGGGAAAATACTAACATCTGTAAATGGCATTCTTGTGTTGGAGTACATTTTCCCACTGAGCTGTGAAGTAGAGGAGTGGAATTGTTGATATAAAGGATTTACCAATTCTTGCAATATAGTGAGTCACAAAAAAATATTTAGCTGAGATAGCGCTGCCCCCAAAATTAAAAAAAAAATATAATGAGTTGTGTGCTAACCAGGCATGTTACAGAATAGGATGATAAAATACAAATTTGTTCCCCAGGATACTCCAGATATTTGTATCCAAATCATAGCAATGGAGAAACCAATGATTTACTAACACCCAAGATCCACCTCCATAACTTTGAGTAGGGCTTTTACAAGTTGAACAAGGGTGCCCTACTGGGTTCCAATGAGCATTAGGTGCTGATGTGCCATAAGCATCTATTTTCCTCTAGAGAAAATCATAGCTCTGTCATGTGGGCAAGTTGAGCCCTGGTGACCACTATTTGCAAAGAAAACAACGTTGTTTTCTTTGTGTTGAGAGCTGGACAAAGCAAGCAAGACTTTCTGTTTAGGTTTTCATTCATGGAGAATGAACATAGATTCTTCTGAAATCCAGAGCCAATAACACCCAGGGTTTCTAGTTATTAGGATTTTTCCATCAGGTCCTTAGCTATTGAGAATAAAGTAGAACTCCTCTTAAAAAAAAGGAAGATGCTTGGGAGAAAATGCAATTGTCTGGGGCCAGTGACTTTGTGGAGGGGTTGTTTCAGATCCTGATAACACAACTCTTCCCACCACATGGAGCTGTGGTTAGTAGGCCATTGGCCACTGTGGGCTTAGTTGGGAATCTCTGTGTTCCCCTTGTACTGTACTTTTTGAGTACCTTTTCCCTGAGTTTGTCCCACTGAATGATAACTCCTGCTGACTTCCTAGAATGTCCCATTTCCTTCCATTTTCTGTTAGAAATAGTATACAAGAAGCTATTCCTCATAAAATACATACTTAGAACATGTCATGGCTTAAGCAATACCTCCCTATCCCAGCTTTCAACATTTCTTGGTTCTGCCTTCCCTTCTTTTCTCATCTTCTGACACTTCTCCCTCAGGACCTGCCAGTAAATTATGACCTGCTTTATCATATTCCTCCAGGACTATGAAGTAATTATGGTGCTATATTTTCTATTGAAAGCTTATATTGCCTTACTGGCCCAACTTGCAGTATCTTGTCACCATTTAATTTCCTAAAAAAAAAAAAAAAAAAAAAAAAAAAAAAAAAAACCAAAATAACCATCTGTATCTATCTGTTGTAGGTTCTCACCTGTTTGATCTTTAGACAGAAATGAACGCAATTTTTCCTTACAGACATATTTCTTTATTTATTTCTTAAGTCTGTGGGAAATGTCCTTGTGTCCTCTTGATCACCCCTTCTTAAATTAAGTGACTGTATATCCTCAGTGGGTTTTTTGGGACCAAGCTTCTTAAAAACTTGATTTGTGGATGCCCCTTATTTTTCGGATATATTTAATAAACAGAACTCATTAATTTGTAACATTGTTCATTAAATTAATATATAATTCTCTGAATGATAGCAGAATATTAACCCCATTTGCATAGAGATCTAGACTATGCGGTGTCTCCCTTTGAAACAAATATCAGTAGATAGAGGATCAGAACACTTTAGGCATCCTTTTGAGTTAATTTTATTAGAGTCTGTGTTTTTAAGTTCTGAACACATAGAATCATGTGTAGCTGGGTAACATTGCACAAGATCTCAGTTTACCTCGATGAGTTTCTCTTGGTTTTTTGACAAAAAATTGACAGTATTTAACTCTTATTGTTCTTTTCTTTTTCTCTTACTCCCCTTTGTTCTTTCCCTAATATTGTATACCTCTCAATCACTGCATGGTTGTTGTAGGTATAGAAGCCATGCTGTGTCAATATATGTACTATGTTTTTCATAATCCTATTGCAATTCTAACTGGTTGCCATTTGCATGAATCTTTGTAATCAGATATCATTTTAGAGGTTGTCAGGAATTTAGTTTGCACTGTATTCAAGTCATGTTACAAATTTATCTTATACAGAATATGCATACTAATGAATCATGTTCTCAATGATTATTTTTTAACTTTTTATTTATGAACTCTGTTTTATTCGTGTTGTTTTCAATCTGGAAATCACATTTACTGTTTTGCCCAAAAAGTACAATGGGTTTGAAGGTGACTCAGAACATATTCTACTTGGGGATGACCTGAGTTCAGATCCAAAAACCCAAAAATTTACCCCAGATGCAGGTTATCTGACAATCTCTACTATGAAATGTAATAATTGCACATGGGAAACACCTCTCACACACAATCTCAACATATAAAAACTGGGTATGAATTTGTTTTCAAAATTGTTGTTACTGAAACAACAATGAGAGCAAAACCAGTCACTTTGAGTGCATGAGTCTAATAAAACTTGTTTCCATTTTAATTTCTTTTAAAAATTTAGTTTTCATTTTACATATCAACCCCTTCCTCCCCATCTTCTTCCCCAACCTCTCTCACTTCCGTTCCACTTTTAATAGTAAGAGAGGATAAGGCCCTCATTCAGGAGTCAACAAAGTCTGGCATACAAAGCTGAAGAAGGACCAAGCCACTATATCTTTTATCTAGACTGAGCAAGTTATCACACTATAGGGTGTGGGCTCCAAAAACACTGTTCAAGCAACTGGGATGGGTCCTGGTTTCACTACCAGGGGCCACCTAACAGATCAAATCACCTAAGTGTCAACCACATTCAGAGGGTCAAGTTTATTGCCTTAAAGGCTCCCAGCTGTCAGTCTATACTCTGTGAGTTACCTCTAGTTACAGTAGATGTGGTGTGGCTTTGTTGGGGATGGCTTTATCCTGTTAGAGTAAGCACATCATTGTAGGGTCAGGCATTGATGTTTCTTATTCTCAGAATGGTGCCCAGTGTGACAAACAACTCCTTGTTGCCTCTGAGTCATGTTGTAAGGACTCTAACCTTGAGGACTGAAGCAGCTTGCATGAAGTCATGTTCCCTGCCATAACAGAAACTCTGAAATTTTAAGTGTGACACTTCAATTAAATGTTTTCTTTGAAAGTGTTTCCCTGGTCCATAGTGTCTCTTAAGAGCAATGAAAACCTAACAAAGACATATGTTGGTTCTACAGCCTTGGTTATTTCTATGATAGGCTCTCCCTATCATACAATTTATTTCTGATGTGTTCTCAGTAGTGTTGTTCTGGTAACTTGCCTCCCCTTTATGTCTGTTTATTGGGATTTCTTTCTCAGGGTTATATGCTACTTAAATGATGAAGAAATGGTGCATGTGTACCTCTTATTCAGTTTACTTCTAATGTGATTGGGTGAACACATTATATGTCCATGTGTAAAATAAGTGAGGGAAGCACCAGAATTATATGACTATAATGTCAAAGAAGTTTACATTACAATGTGAGTATTAGCCTTCTTTGTCACCCATGTATGTGTTATTTTAGGATGCAGTGACCTATGATGATGTGCACGTCGACTTCACTGAGGAAGAGTGGGCTTTGCTAAATCCTTCTCAAAAGTGTCTCTACAGAGATGTGATGCTGGACACCTACAGGAACCTCACTGCTACAGGTAAGACTGAAATTTCCTTCATGATTTATAATATGGGACCAACTGTTTCTTGATTATTGATACTATTCTGTAATTTTGTTTGAGAAAAATGAAAAATGGGTGAGTGAGGCATGGTTCCAAGGATCATTGAACTTGTTACTTAAATGTCATACAATTTGCAAAAATACATTATATATTATCTGTTATTTCAGGCTACATTTGGGATGACCATAATATGGAGGAACATTGCCAAACTTCTAAAAGACATAGAAGGTAAAATTTCATGTGCAAATTCATACAAATTTGGCTCTGAAGATATTTTAATGTATCATGAATATTTTATTGAAGAGCCAAACTTAAAAAATTAAAAAGATTAAGAAGAACAACAGTGAAAATAAGCACAGCTTAAAGTATAGTGATGATTCTCATTTTCTCACAAAACCATGTACCTCAGTAAAAGGTAGGTTTTCTGTGTTTGCAAGGCATTCATTTAAAATGAGAAGTAAACAATGCCTTAACAGATACCACCTTTTTAATTATAGCACCCTGAGGTCTGTAGCTATGCCAGTCTGTTTAGTTTCATAGTATACAGATATTTTAAACAGTATACATATTGCATAGGTGATAAGTATATATGCAATGCCTTCTAAGAAAAAAGTCTATAGTTAATCAATAATTACTTTTATATTTGGGACTTTTCTGTTTATTGAAAGTGTCAGTTCATGAGTATCAAGAAGGCTGTTGTGGAGAACCCTTAATCCCTATATCACATATCTGTGAGGAAAAGAAGGATAAAGTGTGTGGATGCAATGTGTAAACCTTTTATTTGTTAATCTTACTTTAATAAGTATATTATATGTTGAGTCAGGTAGTTGTTGCCCATGCCTTTATTTCCAGCATTCATGAAGAAGGGAAAGGTGGACCCCTTAAGTTTGTGACAAGTCTGGTCTACAAAATGAGTTCCAGGCTAGGCAAGTCTACACAGAGACATTCTATATCAGAAAACCTACAAAAAATGCAAGCCAGGTGAATTTAGATTATGGCAAGAAGCAACATACATCTCTATCTTAGGACAGTGAAAAGAAATGAATGATAATTTGTAGTCCCCACATTTAGTATATTTGTTGAGTGTGAAACAAGTTTAAAAATTATCAGTATTGCAACATCATCTGAATGATATCAACAAACTCACACTGCATTAAATCCCTATGACAATTGGAATGCTTGAATGCTTCCATTTGTACTGGTATATTTTGCCTATGTAGTATGATTTATACTATGGAAAAACTGATAAATGCAATAATTATGTCAAAGCCCTGAGTTGGTCCAGTTCATTTCAATTATGTGAGAAATCTCATGTAAATAGATGCCATAAATATGTGCCATGAAATAAAGGCTCTTACTGTGAACCACAGGTATCTTCAATGAAAACAACAATACCTCATGAGGTAAGCATTATGAATGTAAAACTCAAGATCTGACTCTGGTTACAATTAGGTACTAATTATCAATTTATTTACACATGTACTAAGTTTCTTTAGTATCATGCATGTGGTAAAGTTTTATATATGCTACATATATTTGCAGGAATGAAGGAAACCATAAGTTCTACATATTTACCCATCTCTCAAGCTACAACATGCCTACAGTGACAAAAGCATGAAAACGAAAGCATCATTGCGCCATTCAAGTACAATGATGAGTATTTTACTCTTGTTTTCACTTCTTCAATTTGCTAATTTCTAGAATGGAAACAATACAGTTAATCGCCTCTACCATAATCCTTTTCTCTTTATTGAAAATAAAATAAACTCCTCTTCATCCTCTTACCATTAGAGGAGTTTGATCCCATGGTTTCTCAGAGTTGTGTAGATTTGCATTAGGCTGATGATTAAGGATTTTGAGCAGTGTCTTATGTTTCTTTCAGTCATTTTGGATTCCTCAATTGACTGTTCTCTATTAAGTCCTGTACCCCTCTTTCTAAGATGGTTATTTAGAGTTATTTCTTGTTGGTGGTGTGTCATGTTATCAGGCCGACAGAGTTCATTAGATGAGATTCCCTGATCAGGAGATTATACAGATATTCCATTTTTAAAATCGGTGGTCACTGTGTCCTTCATGGGTCAGTTATGTTGCAACCTCTCAGAAACTGATGATGCCAAACAGTACAGTTTATTAAAATCGTGTAATCATTTGATTGTTAAAAATGTACTACTACGTAATCAGTAATCACTCTACGAGGCAGTGTCCCCAATTCTCTGGGCACTGCTTCTGGTACCGATCTCCTGCTCTGTCAATCCCACATGACCATCATTACTTACACAATCAAGTAAGTTAATAATTGGATAGTCCTCCATACTTAACTTTCATAAGATGGAACCAAACTCCAGTGATTGTCAAGGAAGGAGTACTTAGATGATTAAATACTGCTACGTGATTAAGTCCCATGGAGGAATGGCCCTACTCCAGTCAAGAAGAACAACATCTTCATCGATTCAAATAATTAATAAATAATGAAAAATGATTGAATAATGTCATGGTGTTGCATATTTAAATCCCACATGGAGTAGTTAGACTGACCTCTTCCTGGAATAATGATTTAATTATAAAATTAAATTGATAATTAATTAGCTGGCATTTTATATTAACACTGACGAGATGGCACTAAAGTCCTAAAACTATCGCTGATGTAATGACCTACTTACAGAGCTAAATGATGAAGTAATGAGATGATGTTACATCGTCTACTCACAAAATCTGACTCCAAAAGGGACTTAGGGTCCATAACATTACCTGTTTTTCAAATATGTTAATTAAATGATGAATTATTATTTAATTTCCTAGTTTAACAGGTAAATAAGTAAGTGTACTATTAGATGATGCTATGTTCTGACACGATGGACTCCCCTAAGGAGGCTTAAATGTTCACTGGTAACTGAATACATAAGGACAGATTTTCATAATTCAATGAATAAACATTAAACTAGTGGATGGTGTTTTATGTGTGAAACCTAAAGATTGATCAATACTGAAGAGTCATTGAGTTCTTAATCATACATTTGAACAATAAAATGAATGAATGAAAAGATAATTTCTCATAATTCACCCCTCGAGAGATAACAAAATGATATCAACATTGATTTAAATAAATAAATAATGAAACCACATGAGACATTTTAACACCAACAAGGGGGATCCAGACTCCACTCTTCCTGGAGTAGAAAAAGGCAGATTTAAATAATGAAAGCATCAGATTGTTAGATCGTCTGTCACACTTGAGTCACACAAGGTGGCACCACACTTCAGGGTTCACAGATTATATAATGAAACAATTTAATAATTACTTCTTTACATATCTAAGTCGTTGAACTTTTTCATATCATCAATTCCTGGGCAGACATGTCAGATATGAAAACGGATGCTGTCATCACGGATTTTTAATATTCCATCAGTTAATCGTCAGATAATCATACTTTCTTGCCTGGGGAATTCTGTTGGCCTGACATCCTCACTGGTGCCTGAATCTCTGTTGTGTTGCTGCAGGACCTGAGGTAATTGGCCCATTCCTGGCATACCAGTAGTAGCCAAAATGTTGATATCAGCTGAAAAGGTGACTGTAGCAGGGGCATCAACAGCATAGCTGAGAGAGAGATGTTCTTCCGAGTTCCGAGTCGTCATCCTTTTGCCAGGTCTCAGTGATGGTGCCGACCTCCTAGTGCAACTCCTTCTTCTCATGGTAGATGACAACCGATGTGAAGATGCGGAGGAAGAACAGGTAATCAACAGCCAGACCACCATGCCGGCCTTGGTGAAGTCATTGTACTTCCCAGAGGGCACAGTGCAACCTTCAGGACTCAATCACCCAGCATCCCTCGTACTCTGGAAGATGCATAGATCATTCAGAAAATGCTCTGCCCATGTCTACAACTTTCCTAACCTTGTCCCTGACAGATTTTTGCACCCTATCCGTAATCGGTGATGGCATTGTCTGTCGTTTACATAATTTAAAGAATTGAATAAGTCACTAATAGCTAACTGTCACAATAAAGAGGTGATGTAGCATTCTACTGGCAGGGAAGCATGGCCAGACCCCAGTCATGAAGGTTGTCATCATCATCAATTGAGTCAATGAATCATACAATGTGAAGATATTGCACATTATCCCCACAAGAGGGAGCTTTACAGGTCTCTTCATGGAATGGAGGATTGTTGTTTACATAACTATACAAATTTTTACATTATCTTGGGGATTAAAATAGATTGTCAATTTAAATTCATTAATTATGTAATTAGATGATCTGTGGCACCAGATTCCAGGTGTCATGGACGATATAGTCATTGTTTAATATAATTCAATAATCAAATAATGAGTTCATGTAACATCATCCACTTCCCTAAGGTGGCTCCCAACCAGGCTCATGAACGATGCAGTCGTGATTAATTTAAATATTTTAACTATTAAATATTAAATTAACTATTAAATATAAATATTAAATTAATTTAAATATTTTAAGATGGTCTATAATAATTGCCTCCCACATTGCGTCACCACAATCCACTGATCATGGATTATCTAATGTCCTATTTTAATAATCAAATAACAACATAATCAGAGGATGAAATGGTCTGCCATACTCCACACAATTGACTCTCTGTTGACTCCCACATGATTGTGGGAAACTCCCAGGTTCATCAGTTATTTAATCGCAGAGCAGAGTAGTAACATGTTTAAATTCTGAACTGTCATTGTGCATGCAGGGTTTTTTAGAAGATATCACACATTTAATGTTGGCAGCTGCCTCAAAAGAGATGGACTGAAATCCAATAATCACAAAGTCTACTCTAACAAATGGATTATCACCTTCCTGAAGGAAGTTATCAATGGCAAACTCACCTTTTGATGAATAATTGTGAGTATTATTTGTCTTTTGTTCCATAGTGTGTCTTCTTAGGAGAGAGAGTATTCATAAATAGAAGACTTTGAACTGTTTCTCCACAGACTTCGTTCTCTGAAGATTAGGTAATCTTGAATTTGGTAACCAGTAAAAGCTGTAGTCACACTTCCAGAGGTGTGGCTATGACTTGTTTAGGCGAATCAAATGTTGTCATTAAAACTTTTAGGAGATAGTTACCTTGGGAGACTGTAATATCCCATGATAATACTTTCTCGAATCTGCTCTCTGCTCCTTGGCCCATGATACCAGGATACAGAAATCAACAGGGTTGCCAGGCAACATTTATCAACCAACATTCTGTCACATTCTAGTGCCCCTCCCATATGCTTAAAGGAGTATACCCACCGATGACCTAAACTTACAGCCTCACTGTGTTTCTCACAAAAACAAAGCAGGGCTCTTTCTATCGAGTACTACATATTTACCAGTCTCTCAAGCTACAACTTGCCTATAGTGACATAAACTAAAGCATCATTGTGCCATTCAAGTACAATGATGAGTATTTTAAACCTGTTTTCTATGCTTCAGTTTTCTAATTTCTAGAACGGAAACAATACAATTAATCGCCTCTACCAAAATCCTTTTATCTTTATTGAAAATAAAATAAACTCCTCTTCATCCTCTTACAATTAGAGGAGCTTGATCCAATGGTTTCTCAGAGTAGTTTAGATTTGCATTAGGATGATGATTAAGGATTTTGAGCAGTGTCTTCAATTTCTTTCAGTCATTTTGGATTCCTCAGTTGACTGTTCTCTATTAAGTCCTGTACCCTGTTTTCTAATATGGTTATTTAGAGTTGTTTATCGTTGGTGGTGTGTCATGTTAACAGCCCGACAGAGTTCATTAGATGAGATTCCCTGATCCGGAGATTATTCAGTTATTCCATTTTTAAAATCGGTGGTCACTCTATCCTTCATGGGTCAGTTCTGTTGCAACCTCTCTGAAACAGATAATTCGAAACAGTACAGTTTTTTTTATAAATCGTGTAATCATTCGATTGTTTAAAATCTACTATTACGTAATAAGTTACCAAAGGATAATGCAGTGTCCCTCATTCTCTGGGCACTGCTTCTGTTACCGATCTCCTGCTGTGTCAATCCAACAGCAGCCAAAAGAGGGATGACACCGTCATTACTTACACAATCAAATAAGTTGATAATTGGATAGTCCTCCATATTTAACCTTCATAAGATGGAACGAAACTCCAGTGATTTTCAAGAAAGTAGTGCTTAGATAATTAAATAATGCCACATTGTTAAGTCCCGTGGAGGAATGTCCAGACCCCAGTCAAGAAGAACAATGTCTTCATCGATTTAAATATTTAATGTACAATGAGAAACGATTGAAAAATGACATGGTTGGGCATTCGTAAATCCCACATCGAGTAGTCAGACTGATATCTTCCTGGAATAAGGATGTTTTTAAACAATTAAATTGAAAATTACTTAGTGATCATTTTACATTAACACTGACGAAATGGCACCAAAGTCCTAAATCTATCGCTGATGTAAAGATCTACTTATATAGCTTAATGATGATGTAATGAGATGATGTTACATCAACTTCAAAAATCTGACTCCAAAAGGGACTTATGGTCCATATCATCACCTGTATTTTAAATTCGTTAATGAAATGATGAATTATCATTTAATTTCCTAGTTTAACAGCAAAGGAAGTATAGTATTAGATGATGTGATGGTCAGGCATGATGGACTCCACTAAGGAGGCTCAAAACTCCAGGGATCACTGTATACAGAATGACAGATTTTCATGATTAAATGAATAAACATTAAACAAGTGTATGGTGTTTTATGTGTGAATCCTAGATGATTGCTCCATACTGAAGTGTCTTTGAGTTCTTAATCATAGAGTTGAACATAAAAATGAATGAATAAAGAGATAATTTCTCATAATTCACCCATAGAGAGGGAATAAATTGATATAAACATTGATTTAAAGAAAGGAAAAAGAAAGGAAGAAAAAAAGAAAGAAAGAAAAAAAGAACTCACAAGAGTCAATTTAACACCAACAAGGTGGATCTAGACTACATTCTTTCTGGAGTAGGAAAGTACACATTGGAATAATGAAATAATCAGATACTTAGATCGTCTGTCACACTTGAGTCACACAAGGTGGCACCAAACTTCAGGAATCACAGATTATATAACGAAAGAATTTAATAATTACATCTTTAAATAAGTAAGCTTTGACCTTTTTTTGTATCATCAATTCCTGGGCAGACTTGTCAGTTATGAAACTGTATGCTGTCATCACGCATTTTTAAAATGCCATCCGTTAATCGTCAGATAAACACACTGTCTTGCCTGATTAATTCTGTTGGCCTGACATCATCACAAGCACCTGAATCTCTGTTGTGGTGCAGCAGGATGTGAGATAATGGGCCCAATCCTGGCGTAGCAGTGGTAGCCACAATGTTGATAACAGCTGAAAAGATGGCCGCAGCAGGGGCATCACCAGCATAGCAGCGAGAGAGATGTTCTTCCGTGTTCTGAGTCGTTATCCTTTTGCCAGGTCTTGGTGATGGTGCCGACCTCCTAGTGCAACTCCTTCTTCTCATGGTAGATCACAACCGATGTGAAGATGTGGAGGAACAGCATGTAGTCAACACCCAGACCACCGTGCCAGCCTTGGTGAAGTCCTTGTACTTCTCGGTTGGCACCGTGCAACCTTCTGGACTCAATCATCCAGCATCCCTCGTACTATGGAAGATGCATAGATCATTCAGAAAATGCTCGGCCCATATCTACAACTTTCATAACCTTGGCCCTGAAAATTTTTGCACCCAAAACTTAATCGGTGATGGCATTGTCTGTCGTTTAAATGATTAAAGAATTAAATAAGTCAGTAATAGCTAACTGTCACAATAAATAGGGAATGTAGCATTTTACTGGCAGGGAAGCATGGCCAGACTCCAGTCATGAAGGATGTCATCATCATCATCAATTGAGTCAATGATTCATAAAATGTGATGATATTGCACATGAACTCCACTAGAGGGACCTTTACAGGTCTCTTCATGGAATGGAGGATTGATGTTCACATAACTATACAAATATTTACATTAAATTGGGGATTAACACAGATTGTCAACTTAAATACATTAATTATGTAATTAGATGATCTGTGGCACCAGATAACAGGTGTTATTGACAATTTAATCATTGTTTTATATAATTAAATAATCAAATAATGAGTTCATGTAACATCATCCACTTCCCTAAGGTGGCTAAAAACCAGGCTCATGAACGATGCTGTCGTGATTAATTTAAATATTTTAACTACATAATTGATATTAAGATGGTCTCTAATAATTGCCTCCAACATTGCTTCAACACAGTCCACTGATCATGGATTATCTAGTGTCATATTTTAATAATCAAATAACAACACAATCAGAGGAAGAAATGGTCTACCATACTCCACACAATTGACTCTCAGTTGGCTCCCACATAATTTTTGGAAACTCCCAGTTTCATCCCTTATTTAATGGCAGAGCAGAGTAGTAACATGTTTAAATGCTGAACTGTCATTGTGTATGCAGGGTTTTTAGAATTTATCCCATATTTCAGTTGGACAGCTGCCTCAAAAGAGATGGTCTGCAATCCAATAATCCCGAAGTCTACTCTAACAAATGGATTATCACCACCATGAATGAAGTTAACAATGGCAAACTCACCATTTGGTGAATGATTGTGAGTCTTATTATCTTTGTTTCCATAGTTTTTTTTTCTTAGGAGAGAGAGAATTCATAAACAAAAGACTTTGAACTTTTTCTCCATAGACGATGTTCTCGGATAATTAGGTAATCTTGAATTTGGTAACCAGTAAATCTGTAGGCACACTTCCAGAGGTGTGGCTATGACTTGTTTAGGCGAATCAAATTCTGTCATTAAAAGTTTTAGGAGATAGTTATCTTGGGAGACTGTAATGTCCCACGATAACCCTTTCTCGAAGCTGCTCTCTGGTCCTTGGCCCATGATACCAGGATACAGAATGCAAGCAGGGTTGCCAGGCAACATTTATGAACCAACATTCTGTCACAATCTAGTGCCCCTTCCACATGCTAAAAGGAGTGTATCCACCGATGATGAACTAACCTTAGAGCCTCACTGAGTTTCTCACACTAGTGCACTCCCACATTCCATAATTAGCATACCCACCGAAGGAGTAACCTTAAAGCCTCACTAATTTGTCACAAAAACAAAGCAGGGCTCCTTTTTTTTTTTTTTTTTTTTTTGAGGTATACCTACCTGAATCTCCAACTACAACATGCCTATAGTGATATAAGCATGAAACGAAAGAATCATTATGCCTTTCAAGTACAATGATGAGTATTTTAAACATTTTTCCTATGGTTCAATTTTCTATTTCCTAGAACAGAAGCAATACAATTAGTCTCCTCTACGATAAACCTGTTCTCTTTTTTGAAAATGAAATAAGCCCTCTTCATTCTCTGAACTTTAGAGTAGCTTGACCCTTGGTTTCTCTGCGTTGTTTTGATTTGTATTGGGCCAGAACAGCCAGAGCCAGGGCTAGTGTCATGGCCAGGGCCAGTAATAGGGCCAGGGCCAGGGCCAGGGGCATGGCCAAGGCCAGGGCTAGGGCCAGACAGCCAGGGCCAGGACCAGGGCCAGGGGCAGGGCCAAGGCCAGGGCCAGAGCTAGACAGCCAGGTCCAGGGCCAGGGCCAGGGCCAGGTCCACAATTAAATTGATAAATATTTAATTGATAATAAATTACTAGTCATTGTATATTAACACTGACAAAATGGCACCAAAGTCCTAAACATATTGCTGATGTAAAGATCTCTTTATATAGCTAAATGATGAAGTAATGAGATGATGTTACATCAACTCCCAAAGTCTGACTCCAAAAGGGACTTATGGTTTATAACATTACCTGTATTTTAAATTCATTAATTAAGAGATGAATAATCATTTAATTTCCTAGTTTAACAGTTAAGGAAGTAAGTGTAGTATTCGTTGATGTGATAGTCGGGCATGATGGACACGCTAAGGAGCCTCAAAACTCCAGTGATCACTGAATACATAATGACAGATTTTCATAAGTAAATGAATAAACTTTAAACCAGTGAATGGTGTTTTATGCATGAAGCCTAAATGATTGCTCAATACTGAATGGTCCTTGAGTGTTAATCATAGGTATGAACAAAAAATCAATGAATAAAGAGATAGTTTCTCATGATTCATCCCTGGAGAGGTAATAAATCGATATCAACATTGATTGAAAGAAAAAAAAGAAAGAAAGAAATCACAAGAGACAATTTAAAACCAACAAGGTGGATCCAGACTCCATTCTTCCTGGAGTATATAAAGACAGATTTGTATAATGAAATAGTCAGATAGTTAGATCGTCTGTCACATTTGAGTCACACAAATTGGCACCAAACTTCAGGGATCACAAATTATATAATGAAAGAATTTAATAATTACATCTTTAAATATGTAAGTCGTTGACCATTTTTTGTATCTTCAAATCCTGGGCAGACTTGACAGATATGGAAATATATGCTGTCATCAAGGATTTTAAAATGCCATAATTTAATCGTCAGATAATCATACTGTCTTGCATGTTTTATTCGGTTGGCCTGACATCATCACCAGCACCTGAATCTCTGTTGTGGTGCTGCAGGATCTGAGATAATGGACTCATTCCTGGCTTAGATGTAGTAACCAAGATGTTGCTATCAGCTGAAAAGATGGCTGCAACTGGGACATAACTAGCATATCTGAGAGAGAGATTTTCTTCCGTATTCTGGGTCGTCACCCTTTTGCCAGGTCTCGGTGATGGTGCCGACATCCTAGTGCCACTACTTCTTCTCATGGTAGATCCAAACCGATGTGAAGATGTGGAGGAAGAGCAGGTAGTGAACACACAGACTACCATGCCGGCCTTGATGAAGTCCTTGTACTTCTCAAATGGCCCCGAGCAAAAATCTGGACTCAATCATCCAGCATCCTTTTTACTAGGGGAGATGCATAGATCATTGAGAAAATGCTCTGCCCATGTCTACATCTTTCCTAGCCTTATCCCTGACAGATACTTGCACACTAATCATAATCGGTGATGGCATTGTCTGTCGCTTACATAATTTAAACAATTAAATAACTCAGTAATAGCTAACTGTCACAATAAATAGGTGATGTAGCATTTTACTGGCAGGGAAGCATGGCCAGACTTCAGTCATGAAGGATGTCATCATCCTCAATTGAATCAATGTATAATAAAATGTGCTGATATTGCATATTATCTCCACAAGAGGAAGCTTTACAGGTCTCTTCAAGGCATGGAGGATCTTTGATTTACATAACTGTATAAATATTTACATTATCTTGGGTGATAACACAGACTGTCAATTTAAATACTTTAGTTATGTAATTAGATGATCTGTGGCACAAGATTCCAGGTGTCATGGATGATATAATCATTGTTTTATATAGTTAAATAATCAAACGATGAGTTCATGTAACATCATCCACTTCCCTAAGGTGGCTCCAAACCAGTCTCTTGGACGATGCTATCATGACCAATTTAAATATTTTAACTACAAAATTGATATTTTGATGGAGCATAATGATTGCTTCCCACATCGTGGAATCCAGTAATCATGGATTATCTAATGTCCTATTTTAATAGTCAAATAACAACATAATCAGATGATGAAATGGTCGGTCATACTCGACACAATTGTCTCTCACTGACTCCTACATAATTGTTGGAAACTCCCAGGTCCATCCCTTATTTAATCAGAGAGCAGAGTCGTGAAATGTTTAAATGCTGAAATGTAATTGTGTATGCAGGGTTTTTAGAAGATCCTACATATTTCATGTTGGATGGCTGCCTCAATAAAGATGGACTGCAATCCAATAATCCCTAAGTCTACTCTAACAAATGGATTATCACCATTCTGAAGGAAGTTAACAATGACAAACTCACCTTTTGATGAATAATTGTGAGTCTTATTATCTTTGTTTCCATAGTTTTAATTCTTAGGAGAGAGAGAATTCATAAACAGAAGAAATTGAATGTTCTCTGATAATTAGGTAATCTAGCATTTGGTGACCAGTAAAAGCTGTAGGCAAACTTCCAGAGATTTGGCTATGACTTGGTTAGGCGAATCAAATGCTGTCATTGAAAATTTAGGAGATAGTTATCTTGGGAGACTGTAATGTCCCATGAAAACACTTTCTCGAAGCTGCTCTCTGGTACTTGGCCCATGATAAGAGAATACAGAATGCAAGCAGGGTTGCCAGGCAACATTTATGAACCAACATTCTGTCACATTCTAGTGCCCCTCCCACATGCTAAAAGGAGCATACCTAAAGATGAACTAACCTTACAGCCTCACTGAGTTTCTCACAAAAACAAAGCAGGGCTCTTTCTTTTGGGTTCTACATATTTACACGTCTCTCAAGCTACAACATGCCTATAGTGACATAAGCATGAAAACGAAAGCATCATTGTGCCATTCAAGTACAATGATGAGTATTTTAAACCGTTTTTCTATGCTTCAATTTTCCAATTCATAGAATGGATACAATACAATTAATCGCCTCTACCATTAACCTTTTCTCATATTTGAAAAGAAAATAATCCCTCTTCATTCTCTGCCTTTTATAGGAGCTTTCTATGGTTTGTCAGAATTGTTTAGATTTGCATTGTTCCAGAATATCCAGGGCCAGGGCCAGGGCCAGGGCCAGGGCCAGGGCCAGGGCCAGGGCCAAAATTAAATTGATAATAAATTAAATTGATAATAAATTAAATTGAGTATAAATAAGTAGGCATTTTATATTAACACTGACAAAATGGCACCAAAGTCCTAAACATATCTCTGATGTAAAGATCTCTTTATATAGCTAAATGTTGAAGTAATGAGATGATGTTACATCAACTCCCAAAATCTGACACTAAAAGGGACTTATGGTCCATAACATTACCTGTGTTTTAAATTCATTAATTAAGTCATGAATTATCATTTAATTTCCTAGTTTATCAGTTAAGGAAATAAGTGTAGTATTTGATAATGTGATGATCTGGCATGATGGACTCCCCTAAGGAGGCTCAAAACTCCACTGATCACTGAATACATAATGAAAGATTTTCATAATTAAATGAAGAATCTTTAAACCAGTGAATGGTGTTTTATACATTTAGCCTAAATGATTGCTCAATACTGAAGGGTCATTGAGTTCTTAATCATAGATATGAACAAAAAATGAATAAACAAATAGATAATTTCTCATAATTAACCCCTAGAGAGATAACAAATCGATATCAACATTGATTTAAAAAAAAGGAAGGAAGGAAGGAAGGAAGGAAGGAAGGAAGAAAGAAAGAAAGAAAGAAATCACAAGAGACAATTTAAAACCAACAAGGTGGATCCAGACTCCACTCTTTCTGGAGTAGAAAAAGACAGATTTGTATAATGAAATAGTCAGATAGTTAGATTGTCTGTCTCACTTGAATCACACAAGGTGGCACCAAACTTCAGGGATCACAGATTATATAATGAAAGAATTTAATAATTACATCATTAAATATGTAAGTCGTTGACCTTTTTTTGTATTTTCAAATCCTGCGCAGACTTGACAGATATGGAAATGTATGCTGTCATCAAGGATTTTAAAATGCCATAATTTAATCGTCAGATAATCATACTGTCTTGCATGATGAATTCTGTTGGCTTGACATCATCAACAGCACCTAAATCTCTGTTGTGGCGCTGCAGGATCTGAGATAATGGACTCATTCCTGGCTTAGATGTAGTAACCAAGATGTTGCTATCAGCTGAAAAGATGGCTGCAGCTGGGACATAACCAGCATATCTGAGAGAGAGATGTTCTTCCGTGTTCTGGGTCGTAATCCTTTTGCCAGGTCTCGGAGATGGTGCTGACATCCTAGTGCCACTACTTCTTCTCATGGTAGATCACAACCGATGTCAAGATGTGGAGGAAGAGCAGGTAGTGAACACACAGACCACCATGCCGGCCTTGGTGAAGTCCTTGTACTTCTCGAATGGACCTGAGCATTCTTCTGGACTCAATTATGCAGCATCCTTTTTACTATGGGAGATGCATAGATCATTGAGAAAATCATCAGCCCATGTCTACATCTTTCTTAACCTTGTCGCTGACAGATATTTGCACACTAATCATAATCGGTGATGGCATTGTCTGTCGCTTACATAATTTAAAGAATTAAATAACTCAGTAATAGCTAACTGTCAAAATAAATAGGTGATGTAGCATTGTCAGCCTTGGTTTCAATATTTGCAGGATGAGGCAATATTTTTCCCAGGATCTTTGATGAGTTAAAACAGACTCAACGGTGAGCAAGATAATATTTCTCATATTTGCAAATCTGTGAACTTTGAGGCAAAAATGATGTATTTGATAAGAATTTTTTTCTGTTGCTGGAGTGACCACCAGAGCCTGTGTCCTGGTTACCCTAACTGGTGATGGTCAGTCACTCATCCTCAGTAAGCCAATTAATTAAATCAACTTATGTAATGACATGCACTCTGTAGTCATTATCGGCAGATCTCTCTGATCTCCTAGGAAATCTTACATCTATATTGGTGTGTTCTGGGCCATGTAGGGAGTCACAGTAACACTATTCTTAAAAAGAAGAGAATAATTAATACAAAAAGGAAAATGACAAAATAATATCATTTTAAATCATATTTATTTTGTTTGAATAATTTGGAACAATAAAGAAAATAAATGTTAATAATTCATCCAAAGGGTCCAAACAGACTTTGAAAGAAGACAAATATATGCAAAACTAAATAATATAAGTAAGCCAAATAGTGAATATTCCCCATATTTAACACCCTCCCACATTCTCAGTTCCTGTTTTTCCTATAATGTAGTCAGATAAGAAGTCAATGTTTCTTTATTACAGACGTTCTCATTTGGAAGACATGAGTCTTTTTCCACAATGAGTTTCCTGAGAAAATTAGAATTTCATGATTCCCGTGTTTCACTAGTTGTAGACCAAAATAGATCGCACAAAGTTGACGTCCAGTGTACAGACAAATGGCATTGTCTGAAAACTTGCAGTTACATTACAGACACACACATATAACAGATATTTTTGCTTTGATTTCAGTAAATTTCTTTTTCTTTTTTTTTATTTTTGAAGGTGTTATTTCCTTTATTTATAGAGTTTAGTGAAGAAACTAAAACAAACTTGGTGTCTGAGGAAAGACATTTGCAGTATGATTTCTATTTTAGGCATGTTATGGCTCCACCTGCTGGCTTACTAAAAGTAAAAGTTAATTCATGATAAGCAAAGTACATAGTCTGTTCTCTATAAATGCAGGGTGTGAGGCATTAGAAAAGACATGTTTGGAGTGCAAGAGACTTCCTTATTTAATTTGAAATGCCTTTTTAATAGGGTTTGAGACAAGTCAATTCACTGCACAATGCTGTTTTAAATTTGAAATTCCTTTAAAATTTCAATTAAAAAATTAAGTACACTATAGTTAAGACAATCCATTAACCCCAAAAATTCCTATTAAAATTGAATAAGTGATTTGTACTAGATAATTTAAGAGAAATTGTTGAACATATTTGTAATAGTGATCATTTTTATTTAATTTATTATTTTACACGTTGATCACAGTTTCATCTCCTTCCCTCCCTATGTCCCTTCCTCCCTCCCTCCTTCCCTCAATTTAACCCTATCTGCCCTCTCACATGCACTCTAACCACCATACCCTCCCATCCCCTCACCCCAATTCCATATGGAGGGGAATGCCATCCAGTTGGGGTCCTGTATATCTGACAGGTCATGTGAAGTAGGAACTAGGGCTTCTCTCCTGTCTCAAGGTTAAGGCAGTTATTCCTCAATGCGGGATGTGCTCTCAAGGTCCTTTTGTGCACCAGGGATACATCCTGGATCCACTGTCTGAGGTCCTTTAGACTTCTCAGTCCTTCTGGGTGAGACCAATATTCAGGAGGGCTTGAGTCAGTCCCATGCTGGCTTCCCAGCTGTCAGTCTGGTGGCCCATGAGCTCCTTCCTGTTCAGGTAAGCTGTCTCTATGTGTTTGTGTCTGGTCTTGTCCTCTCCATCTGCATCTGGGTGCTAGTTTGACTCAGTGTTTATGTATGGGTGTTTGCTCCTGTTTCCAACAGGAATTAGATGAGGGCTCCATGTATAAATTAGTTGTTGATCTCTATATCCAGGAAGGGCATTTATGGTAGCCTTTCAAAGGCTCTTCAAACTGTTAGTGGGTGGCAGTCTTGTAGTTCTCTAGGCCTTTCTTTGTGTGCAATTTTATCCTCAAACCAATACTGGCTTCCTATTATATGTCCTCTCTCTCTCTCTCTCTCTCTCTCTCTCTCTCTCTCTCTCTCTCTCTCTCTCCTATTCCTAACAGGGCTAAATCTTCCTAGTCGCACATATTTTCCTCTCCTCTCATTCGCATTCTCCCACTTTTCTCTCCATTCGCTGACCCCCCCACTTCCCCTGTGCTCTGGGGGACTTGTCCCTTTCCGCTTCTGTGAGTGACTTTATATGGATCTCTGAGAATACACCATGTATCCTAGTTTCTCTGATGGTGTGAATTAAGGGCTTGTGATCCTTTGCTCTAGGTCTAAAATCCATATATGAGTGAGTACATACTATTTTCCTTTTTTGTGTGTCTGGGTTTCCTCATTCTTGATGGTTTCTTCAAGTGTCATTCACTTGCCTGCGAATTTCAAGATACCATTACTTTTTTCTGCAGGGTAGTATTCCATTGTGTAGATGTGCCACATCTTCATTAACCATTCTTTAATTGAGGGGCTTCTGGGTTGTTTCCACATTCTTGCTATTACAAATAGTGCTGCTAAGAACATAGTTGAACAGATGTCTTTGTGGCATGGATGTGGATCATTTGGGTATATGCCTAAGAGGTGGATGGCCGGGTCCTGTGGTAAACTAATTCCCATTTTCCTGAGGAACCACCATACTGATCTCCAAAATGGCTGTAAGTGTTTGCACTCCCACCAGCAGTGGAGTAGTGTTCCACTTTCTCCACATCCTCTCCAACATAAGTCATCACTGGTGTTTCTAATTTTAGCCATTCTGGCAGGGGTAAGATGGTATCTCAAAGTTGTTTTTATTTGCTTTTCCCTGATAGCTAAGGATGTGGAGCACTTTCTTAAGTGTCTTTCAGCCTTGTATATTTTGGAGATCAGCCCTTTTTCAAATATAGGATTGGTGAAAATCTTTTCCTAGTCTGTGGGCTGCCGTTTGTTCTTGTCTACTGTGTCCTTTGCCTTACAGAAGCTTCTAAGTTTGAAGAGGTCCTATTTATTAATTGTTTCTCTCAGTGTCTGTGCCCCTGGAGTTATGTAAAGGAAGCAGTGTCCTATACCAATTTGTTCAAGGGTACCTCATACTTTCTATTCTAAGAGGTTCAATGTGGCTGGATTGATGTTGAGGTCTTTGATCCATTTGGACTTGAGTTTTGTGCATGGCGACAGACATGGGTCTATTTGCAGTCTTCTACACACCCTCATCCAATTGTGCCAGTACCATTTGTTGAAGATGCTGTCCATGCCCCATTGTATAATATTAGCTGTTTTGTTGAAAATCAGATGTTCATTCGTGTGTGGGTTGATATCAGGATTTTCAATTTGATCCCATTAGTATACTTCTGTATTTTAATGCCAATACCAGGCTGTTTTCAGAACTATAGCTCTGTAGTAGAGCTTAAAGTCATTAATGCTGATGTCTCCTAAGTTCTTTTATTATATAGGGTTGTTTTGGCTATCCTGGCTCTTTTGTTTTTCCATATAAAGTTGATTATTAACATTTCAAGGTCGGTGAAGAATTGTGGTGGGATTTTAATGGGGATTGCATTGAATCTGTGGATTGTTTTTGGCAAGATTGCCATTTTTGCTATGTTTATCCTTCCTATGAAAGAACATGGGAGATCGTTCCATTTTCTGGTATCTTCTTTAATTTCTTTCTTTAGAGCCACAAAGTTCTTATTATTAGGTCTTTTAATTGTTTGGTAAGTGTTACACCAAGATACTTTATGTTGTTTGTGGCTTGTGGCTATTGTAAAGAGTGATGTTTCTCTGATTTCTTTCTCTGTAGGGCTACTGATTTTTTTGAGTTTATCTTGTATCCTGCTAGTTTGCTGTAGGTGCTCTCTGGTAGAGTTTATTGGGTCGCTTATGTAAACTATCATATCATCTGCAAATAGAGACAGTTTGACTTCTTCCTTTCCAATTTGGATCCCCTTGATCTCCCTTTGTTGTCTTATACCATTATCTAGAAATTCTAATATGATATTGAAGAGATATTGAGAGAGAGAGGGCAGCCTTGTCTTGTTCCTGATTTTAGAGGAACTGACTTAAGTTTCTCTCCATTTAGTTTTATGTTGGCAGTTGGTTTGCTGTATATTGCTCTTATTATGTTTAGGTATGTTTCTGTTATTCCTGACCTCTTGAAGACCTTTACCAAAAAATGTCCAGGGCCAGCTCGATTCAATGCAGAATTCTACCAGACAGTCAAGGAAGAACTAATACCGCTACTCCTCAAATTGTTTCACAAGATAGAAACAGACGGTTCACTGTCAAACTCTTTATATGAGGCCACAATAACCTTGGTACCCAAGCCTCACAAAGACCCAACTAAGAAAGAAAATTACATACCAATATCCCTGATGAACATCGATGCAAAAATACTCAATAAATTACTGGCAAACCGAATTCAAGAATACATTAGCGAAATCATCCACCATGACCCAGTAGGCTTCACCCCTGGAATGCAGGGATGGTTTAACACATGAAAATCTATCAATGTGATCCACCATACAAACAAACAGAAAAAGAAAAACCATATGATTATCTCCCTAGATGCAGAAAATCCTTCAAAAAATTTCAAAACCCTTTCATGATAAAGGTCTTGGAGAGATGAGAGATAACAGAAACTTACCTAAACATAATAAGAGCAATTGACTTTAGTCTTAATAATAAAATTTATTCATGTGGAGATTATCTGTTAGTAAGTTCACTAGATAGAATACAAATGATATATTAGGTAGTATTGGGGAGCAACTTACACGGATGATAATAAAGAACTTCGGAGATGTTCCAGCTTAGAAGGATGCAGTCCCTGCCCTTCTGATTTGATCTGCAACATAGTAGAGAGAAGTGAGAGACATAAATGTGGAAAGGGAGTGAGAAATAGATGGTGGGGGAGTGAGAGAGTTACAGACAGGTTGAGACCGAGAGAGGTTTACCCCAAGGTTCTCAACCTTCTGTTCATATACACAGAACCAAAGGCACTACGTAAGAAATAAATTCATGAGATGATCTGAGCAGAAAACCTGGATTTACAAGAACACCCCCCTCTAAATGGTGGGTCCACTAGAGGTTCTTAGTGGTTCCTATAGCCTAAGAGACAGGACCAGGCAAGCAGAAGATACACAGCTGCTTGAGAGTGGGATTTGTAAAATGGTAACCAAATAATCCCACCATTTGTATACACATAGAAGCCCACAGGGCTTTCACCTAAATTACCCTGAGGCCCTGATTGTGGGGGCATTGGTCTGAGTCTGGCTTCTTTTTGCTGGCAATGGACAATGTGCGGTGGAGTTTAAATGTGTTGGTGGACTCAGCAGGAGGTGTGCATAGAGGAGTTTTCTCTTAGCTGACAGGTTGGTGACCTTAGGCATGTGTTCCTTGAGTAGGTGGATAAGGAAGGTTGAGTGATGCTTCAGCCATAACAGTGTGTTGCAGGTAGCACCATTCCGTTCCACAACCTCAATGTACCTAATGCAAACCCTCATCTGAATTCACCTAAGTTCAGTCTTCCCTGAAAAAGCTGCCATTAGAGTCTCGACCGGGATGTGGAGCAGATGCAAAGGCATCCACTTTTAGATCCACCACATGATTCCTTGTTTCCTTTTCTCCAGGGCAACCTAGGACAGTTAAGCTCTGATTAAGTATGGATTCATTATTTCAGTATTATTAAAACATTGCATCAGAAACTCTTGGTTACAGTTTTCCTTTCCACTCACCAGGACTTTTAAGTGCACAGGGAGGCTTTGCTCTTGTGTTCCTGCCCACACAGCAGAACTAATACAATATTCTTGTTCCTCTTTGGAATCTTTGATCTCACATTTCACCACAATCAATTAGTCCAGCCCTCCAGATATGAGGGAGTGTATCCATTGTGTTGTACTTTCCAATTGATTTTCTCACTTCTTTCAATTAGTCACTCAATCTCTCCTGCTCTAAAAAGCTTACACCTTTGGAGGTGCCTACGTGCCTCCAATTCCTTTGCACCACTACTCTCTGGAATATAATCCCAGATACTTCTCTGAAGCTCTTTGTCTCTGTCCTCCATAGTGTAGGAATGAGCTGCTGAGTCAGATGATTGGTTTCAGCTTACATCTCTCTCACTTTTAGCACAAGGAGACCCAGAAGATGGAATGAGCTCCTGACACAGCAGTTGCTGCTGGCAGTTTAGGAATTAAGTTCATACCTACTTTGCAGCCATTCTGGTGTTTGACTTGGTGTCATTACTTATTGGAAAAATCAATGGCTAGGTTTTCTAGATGCAACAGCTTGTTAGCCTCTAATCAACCTATAAGACTCAGGCATTATGGTAGCCTGACTCTGTTACATGGGAGAATGCACTGAAGAATTTTCTCTGCTCTGCCTAGAGTTACTTGAATACTAGTGTGCACACAGGAGCAGAAGTCCCATTTAAAAAGCAGACCTTGCCCACTTACACTCCCTCCCTCTTCTCTCTTTCAGGCTCTTTGTTCTCTTGCTGCTATTTCTGCTCTCTCTCCTCTCTTCTCTTTCTGCTCCTTTCTCACTATTCTCTCCTGTCACCTCTCTGTGTGCCTGTTTCTCTTTATATTTTTTTTTCTTTTCAATTCCCTGTCTTTCCCCTTCTGTAATAAAACTTCTCACTCAAGTTCTGGCTGCCTGGCATGTTTATACCACACCTTGGTCACCTGCTCTTTCCATGGAATCTGCAATGGCCGTCCATGCAGGACCAACATTTAGGTTTATCTTAATATTGATGCAAGAGGACATTGTGATGAGATATCCACCCTACCAGTACCCAAAGATAACTGAGTAGACATCACTGAATTTACATAATGGTGGTTCAGCTGTAAAGTGGGTCAACATATTTCTCCATTATATCTGTCTTTGTCAAAAGTCAATTTTTAGTAGAGGGAGGATGTGGGGATTCAACTCTTTTCCTGACTGATATCCAAAGTGCTGACCTGAATTTTAAATTTTCTTTTACTTCTTGTGTTGATGACATGGCTGGGCTGGAACTCCTGGTATAAAGTAGCCTACTGAAATGTATTAGTCTCTGTCGAACCTGGGATTGCTGGATCATGGTTAGAGGTACCCCACTACCCAGTTGTAAACTGAACTTGTAGGCAAAGGATGCCACTTGTCATATACATGTCAGGGTTAGGCTTTCATTTTTTTTATTCAATGTTTTAGAGGATGTCTCTATATATGAGTGTGTATATATGTTATATATGCTTTTGTTATTGTTTAAAGATGACATTGCAGCTTTATTTTTTCAGTCAGAAAATACTCTCCGATTTGAAATATTTTTATGTTTTCACAGTATGTAAGTAACAGCTTGCTAAGCTATAGTGACTAACTATAGGTATCAAAATGATAAGGTTATGCTTTGTTCTTTTGTTGTTGTTGATGATGTTTTTTGTAATGTTTGTGCCTGTCTGTATGTTTTCCTTCCATAAACAAGATTTCTTATATTGAACACTCATCTTGCTCTCTCTTTCAGAAAAAGAGGAACTTGCAGTCCTGATAATCCAGCCTCTACCTCCTAAGTGCTGGGGGGACAAGTATGTTTCACTTAGTTTCTCAATCTCATCATGCTTTTTACGTTGTTTTTTTTTTTTTTTTTTTTTTTTTTTTTTTAAGAGTCTTTCTATTTTGCTTAGACTTGCCTCAAATTCTGGCTCCCTCATTAGCCACCTGAGTTTGCAGTTACAGGCAGTTTGAGCTTGAGCTACGAGAATCCATGGATGGCCACATTTTTAAACAAAACATCACAGAGAAGTGTGGCAGTGACCTACAGTCTAGACAAAGCTGCTTAACCAATGCGCTCTGGAACTTTACTAAAGTTACTTAATTGGTGGATTTCTTTTTAATCAACAGGAAAAGGAATGAACATAAAAAAGAATTTAGTAGCCAGGCATTGCTAGCACTTCCATTCAATTCCAGAACTTGGGAGACAGAGGCCATTGGATCTTTGTTAGTTTGAGGGAAGCCTGATCTATAGACAAAATTTTTGAACAGTTTACAAAGCTAAAAGGAAACCCTGTGTCGAAAAACAATAACAACACAAAACAAAAATTCATCTAAGAAGTAGTGGTTCAAGACTTTAAATGAAGCACTCCTGATACAGAGGGGGTTGGATCTCTGAGTTTAAGAACAGCAAGGGCTACAATGATAAAACATATGTGTGTGTGTGTGTGTGTGTGTGTGTGTGTGTGTGTGTGTGCGTGCGTTTGTGTGTTTAATACTTTAAATTATGTATACATATGTAAATACATATGCAAGTACCCATGGAGATCAGGAGAAACCATATACTCTAAGTGCTGCATTTACAGATGGTTTAGAGACACACGGGTTGGGGACTACAAGTAGAAATCCAGTCCTCTGGAATAAGAAGGAGTCCTCTTAACCTAAACTATTATGCTAGCCCAACAAAGTCACTACTTACAGTAATTCTGCAGATTATTATTATTTTTAATTGTTCTTGTCATACTTTGCTGAAGTTTTAATGGAAGAAACTGGATCCAAAAAACTCAACCAACCTCCAGGAGTTTATTGGGATGGAGAGTGAAGGAAGGAATAATTGTTAAACAATTGGGTGCAGAAATAGAAAGAGAGAGAAAACTGGCAGAAGGTGCTTGATTATAAAGAGGAAGGGGGCAGTTTAGAACCAGGCTCTGAAGTTGGGGCCATTGAAACTGGAGTTATGGGGGTTCCATTGGCCCAGGTCCTCGTGGACTTTGCATGCATGTACTTTATGCAGTCACTTAATGAATGCATGGATTAGCCATCCAAACTTTGAGAACCTTTGAGATGTCAGTGTAAAGTGGTCATCTCTGAATGACATATCCAGGAGGGAAGGGAAGGTCACCTGTGGCAAGCAGAGAAGATAGACTCCAGTGCATGGAAGGAACCTGAGCATTAGAGTGCCATGTGACCTGAAAAAGTTCCCTAAGAAGAAAACACAGGCCCTGGAGAGGACTTGTGTGGGATGATAGTCAGGTGCTGAGGAGAAACCACCAGGGCAGGAGGAAGAGTGTTTGGGAGCAGGAAGAGGGCCAAGTTGCCCACAACCCCTCGGGAAGTAGAACCCAATAATACAATTATTATTAGGTAGCACATACATTTCTGTGTGATATTATTTCCCTTGTTAATTACAAAATATTGAAATCATAAAAAGTTACAAGGGACACTAGCTGTATGTGGAGTGACACAGGCCTTTTCATTCAAGCAACCAGGAGGCAGAGGGAAATCTTTCTATTTGAGGCTAGTTATGATTTCCAGGACAGCCTGGGATTCACAGATAACCCAAGTCTGGAAAAGCAAACAAAAGACCCCTGCAGCAAATACGTTTTCATTTATACCTCAAAATGATAAATAAAATACCCCATGTGACCTAATTGTCTTCCTACACATCAAGCCTTGCCCTAAGGGAATTCTTTTGCAATTTTTCCCAGGGGAAAACTTGTTTGCAATATGTCTTTCATGTACAACAATTTGGAGATGGGCTTTTCTCTTTTCTGACTGGTGATTTCTTTTCTCCAACAAGGAGTATTTGTGGTGCACAGTTTTATTAAACTTTAATAAACGACACTCAAGGTTTTTTCAGCTTGTTTGTTGTATTCACACCCCCAGAGGCTGTGTTTGTGTGTGTGTGAGTGTGTTTGTGTATTTGTTTGTGTGTTTATTTGTAGACCAGAAGACAACATTTGGAGCCTATTCTCTCCACCATGAATCTCAGACATTTAACTCAGGTCCTCTATACTGGCTCTGAAAATAATTTTATCCTCATTACCCTTTCAAATCTTGCCTTATTGTATTTTGATACTTTGTAGAGTTCATTATTTAATAACTTTTTAATACAAATATTTGCTTTCCTTATGTGAATTTTGCATACAATGCATGTGACTGCTTGCAGCAGCCATAAAAGTGCACTGAATTACATGCAGCTGGAGGTATACGAGTTTATAAGCCACTAGGCATGGATACTGGGAAGTGAACACACGTATTTGACAATAGCAGTAAATACATTTTGCCTCTGATCTAGCTCTACTGCTCCTAATTTAAATTTTTAATTGAAAGATATTTTCTTGTGTAGTTTAATTACATGTGTAGTTTATTTATTTATTTATTTTTTTTGTGATCAAGCACATGCCTGTAAACATGTGCTATCATAGAGATTTAAAAAGGAAACACTGAGCAGTTGTTACTAGCTACTTGGGACAGTGGAATTTAATTCATCTTGTTCAATTGAGTATAAAGTGCCACTTCCCAATGACATACCTCAATAAGTATTAATTTTAAATTTTAGTTTTAGTTTAAATACAGAATATTGGGTTCCATCGTGGAATCTTTATATACTTGTGATTATGTGCTTTCCTTGTTTGTTTTCTTCTCACACAACTCTCCCATTTGACCCTCCCCATCTCTAGCTGATTACATTTCTTGTAGCTTTTAGTTCTAAAATGTATTTACTACTCTTTACAAGAAAGCTTCTTGAGTGTTTTTCATATATACCAATATAGGGTTCAAACAAAAATTAATTAAAAGAAATTGGGAAGAACAATTCATATTCAAAGGAAAACAAAAATATGACATGTTAATTCTTAATATCGATGTCCCAAACACATGATCAGGAAATGTACCCAAGAGGAATAGACAGGAAGATACTATTGAATCATGGTTCAAAATAACAAACAAGAAATAAAGTAAAAAAATTATTGAATGAAAAATATATTTAATTTTTGTGAGAAAATCAACCATACAGACAAAACATTATCAAAACTAAGGAACAGACAGGATATAACAATTAATAAAATCAGAATTTAAAAGGAGACATGAGCCACCTTATGGAAGTTGATGATGTTACATCAACTCGTTATTTGATTATTTAGTTATAGAAAACAATGATTATATCATTCATGACACCTGAAATTTAGTGCCACGTATTGGGGTCAAGTGCGACACATCATCTAATTACATAAATTATTGAAATTGACAATTCATAATAATACCCAAGATAAGGTAAATATTTGTATAATTATGTAAACCAATAATCCTCCATTTCATGAAGAGTCCTGTAGAGCTCCCGATTGCAGAGTTAATATGCAATATCATCACATTTTGTGATTAATTGTTTAAATTGATGATGATGACAACCTTCATGACTGGAGTCTGGCCATGCTTCACTGCCAGTTAAATGCTACATCACCTATTTATTGTGACAGTTAGGTATTACTGACTTATTAAATTCATTAAGTTATGTAAACGACCGACAATGACATCACCCTTTACGGTTAGGGTGCAAATATCTGTCAGGGACATGGTTAGGAGAGATGTAGACATGGGCAGAGCATTTTCTGAATGATCTATGCATCACTCAGAGTACGAGATGCTGGATGATTGAGTCCAGAAGATTCCAGGGTGACCTCCAAGAAGTACAAGGACTTCACCAAGGCAGGCATGGTGGTCTGGATGTTTCACTCCCTGCTCTTCCTCCACATCTTCACATTGGTTGTGATCTATGATTAGAAGAAGTAGTGGCACAAGGAGGTCGGCAACATCAGTGAGAACTCGCCAAAGGATGATAACACAGAACACGAAAGAAATGCTCTCTCTCAGCTCTGCTGGTGATGCCCCTGCTGCAGACATTTTGTCAGCTGATAGCAGTATTTCAGCTACTACTGCTACGCCAGGTATGGGCATATCATCACAGGTCCTGCTGCACCACAACAGAGATTAAGGTGCTGGTGATGATGTCAGGCCACAGAGTTAATCAGGCAAGACAGTATGATTATCTGATTTTTAACTTATGTAAATTTAAAAATCCGTGTTGACAGCATAATTTATCATGTCTGGCATGAATTGATGATACAAAAGATTTCAACTATTTTTATATTTAAATATGTAACTATTAAATTATTTCATTATAAAATCTTTGAAACCTGAAATTTGATGCCTCCTTGTGTCATTCAACTGTAACAGATTATTTCATGTATCTGATTATTTCATTACTCAATTCTGTCTTTTTCTACTCCATGAAGAGTGGAGTCTGGATCCAACTTGATGGTGTTAATTGTGATTTCATTATTTATTTATTTAAATCAATATTGATATCATTTTGTTATCTCTCTAGGGGTGAATTATGAAAAAATATCTCATTAATCATTCATTTTTTGGTTCAAATATATAATTAAAAACTCAATGATCTCTTCAGTTTTGAGCAATCTTGTAGGAGTCAGGTATAAAACATCATCGACTTGTTTAATTTTTATTCACTGAATTATGAAAATATGTCCTTATTTATTCAGTGATCACTGGAGTTTTGAGCCTCCTTTTAGGAGTCAATCATGCCACACCATCACATCATCTGATACTACACTTACTTATTTAACTGTAAAATTAGGAAATTAAATAACAATTCATCTTTTAAGACATATTTAAAATAAGGATGATGTTATGGACTATAAGTCCATTTGGAATCAGATTTTGGGAGTGAATGATGTAACATCGTCACAGTACATGATTATTTAGCTATTTAATAGATCATTGCACCAGCCATAGATTTATGACTTTGTTGCAATCTTGTCAGAGTTAATATAAAATGCCAACTAATAAATTATCAATTAATTTTTTTAAATAAATCATTATTCCAGGAAGAGATCAGTCTGATTTCTCCATGTGGGACTTAAGTATGTACCACCATGTAATTATTTATTTATTTAAATTATATATTAATTGTTTAAATCGAAGAGGGTGTTGTCCTTCATGACTGGAGTCTGACAATTCCTCCTTTGGAGATAATCGTGTGGCATTATTTAATTATCTAATTATTACTTCCTTGAATATCACTGGAGTTTGGTATTCATCAGAGGAGAAATCCATCAACACAATGTCTTAGTTCTGAACATCTATGCCCCTAATAGAAAGTCACCCACATATGTAAAAGAAACACTACTAAAATTCAAAGCTCATATAAAACCTCACACACTTATAGTGCCAGACTTCAATACACCACTCTCAACACTAGACAGGACCACAAATCATAAACTCAACAAAGAAACAAAAGAACTAACATAATGTATGTCTCCACTGGGGTTAACAGACATCTATAGAACATTCCATCCAAACACAGAAGAATATACCTTCTTCTCTGCTCCATATGGAACCTTCTCTAAAATCGACCACATACTAGGTGTCATAACAATCCTCAACAGATACAAGAGAATAGGAATTGTCTCCTGGATCTTAGCGGACCACCATGCTTTAAAATTGGAATTCAACAACAACACAAATAGCAGAAAACCTGCAAACTCATGGAAACTGAACAATGTGCAATTGCACCACTCCTGGGTAAAAGAAGAAATAAAGAAAGAAATTAAGGACTTTCTAATATTCAATGAGAATGAAGACACAACATACCCAAACTTACGGGACACCTTGAAAGCAGTATGAAGAAAACAGGATAGTCACATAAGACAATAAACATCTCAGTTGAAAGCCTTAGAACAGAGAGAAGCAAACTCACCCCTTAGGAGTAGACACCAGGAAATAATCAACTTGAGGGCTGAAATCAACAAAATAGAAACCAGGAACACAATACAAAAAATCAATGCAACGAAGAGATGGTTTTTTGAGAAAATCAACAAGATAGGCAAAACTTTATCCAAATTAATGAAATAGCAGAGACTGAACATGCAAATTAACAAAATCAGAAACAAAATGGGGAACATAACAACAGACACAGAGGAAATCCAGACGATTTTCAAGTAATACTTTGAAAATCTGTATTCCACAAAAATTGAAAATTCAACGGAAATGGACAAGTTTCTAGATAACTATCACTTACCAAAATTAAATCAAGAACAGACAAACAACTTAAATAGACCTATAACACGCAATGAAATAGAAGCAGTCATAGAAAGCCTTCCACCCAAAAAAAGTCCATGGCCAGATGGATTCAGCACAGAATTCTACCAGACATTTAAGGAAGAACTAGTACCACTACTCCTCAAACTGTTCCACAAGATAGAAACAGAAGGTTCATTGCCAAACTCTTTTCATGAGGCCACAATAACTTTGGTTCCCAAACCTCACAAATACCCAACTAAGAAAGAAAACTTCAGACCAATATCCCTGATGAACATCGATTCAAAATACTCAATAAAATACTGGCAAAACGAATTCAAGAATACTTCAGAGAAATCATCCACCATGACCAAGTAGGCTTCATACCTGGAATGCAGGGATGGTTTAACATACGAAAATCTATCAACATGATCCACCATATAGACAAACAGAAAAATAAAAACCATATGATTATCTCCCCAGATACAGAGAAAGCCTTCGACAAAATTCAACACCCTTTCATGATAAAGGTCTTGGAGAGGTCAGGGATAACAGTAACATACCTAAACATAATAAGAAGCAATATAGAGCAAACCAACTGCCAATATCAAACTGAATGGAGGGAAACTTAATTCAATTCTTCTAAAATCAGGAACATGACAAGGCTGCCCTCTCTCTCCATATCTCTTCAATATCATACTAGAAGTTCTAGCTAATGCTATAAGAAAACAAAAGGCGATCAAGGGGATCCAAATTGGAAAGGAAGAAGTCAAACTGTCTCTATTTGCAGATGATATGATAGTTTACATAAGCGACCCAATAAACTCTACCAGGGAACTCCTACAGCTGATAAACACCTTCAGCAAACTAGCAGGATACAAGATAAACTCAAAAAAATCAGTAGCCCTACAGAGAAAGAAGTCAGAGAAACATCACTCTTTACAATAGCCACAAGCCACAAGCAACATAAAGTATTTTGGTGTAATGCTTACCAAACAAGTAAAAGACCTATATAATAAGAACTTTGTGACTCAAAAGAAAGAAATTAAAGAAGATACCAGAAAATGGAAAGATCTCCCATGCTCTTGGTTAGGTAGGATTAACATAGTAAAAATGCCAATCTTACCAAAAGCAATCTACAGATTCAATGCAATCCCCATTAAAATCCCACCACAATTCTTCACCGACCTTGAAAGGATAAAACAACTTTATAGGAAAGACAAAAGACCCAGGATAGCCCAAACCACCCTCAATAAAAGAACGCAGGGGGCTCAGGCACCCATTCCTGAAATTAAGCCGCTATTAAAAAACAGCCTGCTATTGGCATAAAAATAGACAGGTAAACCAATGGAATCGAATTGAAGATCCTGATAGTAATCCTCGCACCTATGAACACCTGATTTTCAACAAAACAGCTAAAATTAACAATGGGGCAAAGACAGCATCTTCAACAAATGGTGCTGGACAATTGGTGGGGGGTTGTGGTTGCAGATAGACCAGGCTGAAGCAGACAACTTAGAGTCCAGATGGACCCAGAAAACTCTCCACATCAATCCTCTAGAAGAGAAAGAGGAGGTACCCTGAACAAATTAGCTTTCAGGGGACCCTTCTTGAACACCCCGGGGCCGACAAGCCTGAAAGAAACAATTAATAAATGGGGCCCCCTCAACCTTAGAAGCTTCTGTAAGGCAAAGGACACACTTGACAAGACCAAACGGCAGCCCACTGACTGGGAAAAGATTTTCACTAACCTATATCCGACGGGGGGTCCAGAACTAGAACAAAACACCAAATTCCCTATTAAAAAATGAGGTCAGAACTGAAGAAAGAATTCTCAATAGAGGAAATCAAAAGGCTGAAAGACACTTAAGAAACTTACTCCCCCCCCCGGCGGGGAGACAAACAACTGTTGCGATACCCCCTTACTCCTGCCAGAATGGCTGAAATTGGAAACAACAATGATGACTCATGTTGGAGGGGGTGTGGGGAAATGGGAACTCTCCTCCACTGCTGTTAGGAGTGCAAACTCATACAGCCATTTTGGAGATCAGTATGGTGGTTCCTCAGGAAAATGGGAATTAGTTTACCACAGGACCCAGCAATCCAACTCTTAGGCATATATCCAAAGGATTCACATCCTTGAAACAAAGACATCTGTTCAACTATGTTCAAAGCAGCACTCTTTGTAATAGCAAGAACCTGGAAGCAACCTAGATGACCCTCAATTGAAGAATGGTTAATGAAGATGTGGCACATCTACACAATGGAATACTACTCTGCAGAGAAAAATAATGGTATCTTGAAATTTGCAGGCAAGTGGATGGCACTTGAAGAAAACATCCTGAATGAGGTAACCCAGTCACAAAAAGAGGAACACAGTATGTACTCAATCATATATGTATTTTACACCTAGATCAATTGATCACCAGAGTATAATTCACACCACAAGAGGAACTAGGATATAAGGTTTATTCTAAGAGATTCATGTAAAGTCCCTCACAGAACTGGAAATGGACAAGTCCCCCAGAGCTCAGGGGAAGTGGGGGGGGGCAGTGAATGGAGAGAGAAGTAGGAGAAAACGACGGGGAGGAAAGGAAAATATGTGCGACCAGGAAGATTGAGCCTGGTTAGGAATAGAAGACAGGAAAGAGAGAGAGAGAGAGAGAGAGAGAGAGAGAGAGAGAGAGAGAGAGACAGAGACAGAGACAGAGAGAGAACATAAAAGAGGGAGTCAATATTGGTTTGAAGATAATATTGAACACAAAGCAAGGTCTGTAGAACTACAGGACTGCTGCTAACTAACCATTTGAGCTTCTATGAAAAGGCTATCCTAAATGCCCTTCCTGGAGAGTGAGATCAACAATTAACTTCTCCATGGAGACCTCAACTAATGCCTGTTGGAAACAGAAGCAAACACCCATACATAAACAGTGAGCCGAAGTAGAACTCAGATACAGAGGGAGAGGACAAGACCAGGCGGCAGAAACACATAGAGACAGCTTACCTGAACAAGGAGGAGCTAACGGGCCACCAGACTGATAGCTGGGAAGGCAGCATGGGACTGCCTCAGGCCCCCCTGAATATGGGTCTCAGCCAGAAGGATTGAGCAGTCTAAGCGCCCTCAGACAGTGCAGCCAGGATGTATTCCTGGACCACAAAAGGACTTTGAAAACACATCCCCCATGGAGGGATAACTGCCTTTATCTAGAGACAGGAGAGAAGCCCTAGTCCCTACTTCACATGACCTGTCAGAACTACATGACCCCAACTGGATGGCCTTCCCCTACATATGTTATTGTGGTGGGGGGTTGGGAGGTGAGGTTGTTTAGAGTGCATGTCAGAGGGCAGAGAGGGCAAAAGGGAGGGAAGGAGGGAAGAAGGGCTGGAGGGGAGGGAAGGAGGGAGGGAGAGGGAGCTGGGATCGACATGTAAAATAATAAATTAAAAAAAAATAAAAATGCTTTGACTCCAAAATTTAAGTTGAAGAACAAGTTACTGGGGAAAGGATTTCTATTTTTGTTTCCACAGAAAATGAAAAGATGTGGATTACTTCCAGACTAATGTGGTTTGATCACGCCAGACCGCCTGAAACAGAGTACAAGCTGATCCTACATTCAAACAGCTGGACAAAACAGTCCTACAGACTACAGCTAGGATATCTGAATCTTCTTCGAATCCCCCAAGACAGCGCCCCTCACCAGCAGAAGTAGTTTGGAAAGAACGATGCCCAAATTCCCAAATATTGTGTATAAATGTTTGTTTCCATTTAATTGGACTTTGTTATATAAAATTAAATAAAAATTATATAAAAAATAAAAAATAATAAATAAAAAAATAAAAAAATAAGTAAAAATAAATAAAAATAAATAAAAAAATAAAAAAAGAAAAAGAAAAAATAGAATTAATAATGAGATAACTTCTCATACTTCACTCATAGAGAGATAACATAATGATATCACAATTGATTTAAATAATTAATTACTTAATTAAATCACATTAGACAATTAACACCAACAAGGTGGATCCAGACTTCACTCTTCCTGGAGTAGAAAAAGACAGATTGGAGAAATGAAATAATCAGATATTTAGATCGTGTGTCACAATTGAATGGCACAGGGTGGCGCCAACCTTCAGGGTTCACAGTTTATATAATGAAACAATTTAAGAATTACATCTTTACTTATGTAAGTGGTTGAAATTTTTTGTATCATCAATTCCTGGGCAGACATGCCAGACATGATAATATACGCTGTCATCACGGAGTTTTAAAATTCCCTGAGTCAGTAATCAGATAATCATTCTGTCTTGCTTGAAGAACTCTGCTGGCCTGACATCATCCCCAGTGCCTGATTCTCTGTTGTGCTGCAGAAGGACCTGATATGATGGGACCAATCCTGGCATAACATTAGTAGCTAAAAATGTTGCTATCAGCTGAAAAGATGGCTGCAGCAGGGGCCTCACCAGCAGAGCTGAGAGAGAGATGTTCTTCCGTGTTCTGAGTCGTCATCCTTGTGTGAGGTCTCGGTGATGGTGCTGACCTCTTAGTGTCACTACTTCTTCTAATGGTAGATCCCAACCAATGTGAAGAAGTGGAGGAAGAGCAGGGAGTCAAACAGCCAGACCACCATGCCTACCTTAGTTAAGTCCTTGTACTACTTGGAGGGCACCCTGGAATCTACTGGCATCAATCACCCAGCATCCCTAGTACTCGGGTGATGCATAGATCATTCAGAAATTGCTGTGTCCATGTCTAAAGCCTTCCTAAACTTATCCTTGACAGACATTTGCACCCTAATTGTAATCGGTGATGGCATTGTCTGTCGTTTAAATAATTTAAAGAATTAAACAATTAAGTCGGTAATAGCTAACTGTCACAATAAATATGTGATGTAGCATTTAACTGGCAGGGGAGAATGGCCAGACTCCAGTCGTGAAGGATGTCAACATCATCAAAGGTAACAATGAATCATAAAATGTGATGATATTGCACATTAATTCCACAAGAGGGAGCTTTACAGGACTCTTCATGGAATAGAGGATTATTGGTTTACATAATAATACAAATACATTGCCTTGGGTGTTAACAACAATTGTCAATTTAAATACTGTAATTATGTAATTAGATGATCTGTTGCACTTGGCCCCACAAGGTGGCACCAAATTCCAGGTGTCAAGGATGATATAATCATTGTTTTATATAATTACATAATCAAATAATGTGTTCATGTAACATCACCACTTTCCTAAGGTGGCTCCAAACCAGACTTGTGAACAATGCTGTCACGATTAATGTAAATAATTTAATTTCATAATTAATATTAAATGGTCTAAAATTCTTGACTCAAACATCATGGAACAATAATCCATTGATCATGGATTATCTAAGGTGTGGTTGAAGAACTTTTCTCCTAGCTGCCATCCTGTTCCTTGAGGGGTCATAGAATGTGGTTTGGGCAAGGTACAGTTAGCACCGTTCCAAACCAGATCTCTATGAGTTCAAGGCCAGCCTGGTCTATAGAGTTCCAGGACCAGCTCCAAAACTACAGAGACCCTGTCTCAAAGAAACAAATAGATAGATTGATGCTGCCCATATGTAGATGTTGTCTGAGAACTGTAACCTGACACATACATTTACAATCAATGATCTGTTTCTCAAACCTCTGTCCTGACATAACTGTGTCAAGCAGGATTGGACACATGACAGTTTCCTCATTGCCAATTAAATATTAATTGCCTCAAAATAACCTTCCAAAACTGTACAACCAAACTGATCTGTATTCATACACATGACAGGGATAAAAACTTGCTGAAAAATTACAGAATCACTACCCCTATCACAGTCTGGTACTTTCTCATAAAGATTAATAAATCACCTGCATTTTTTCTCAATTTTTCCTACAGTGTACACAATAAACCATGCCTCCTACTCTTGCCTGGAGGCAGAAAAAAATTGGTCTACAAGTGAATTGTTTTCCTATGACCACATTGTGTATGACTTCATGATGGAAAGTGGAAAATTTTAAATCTCTTATGTGGAATAGTTACTTAAGAATTTTGGAGATGTAATATATAGCACAGATGTTCATTGTTTTAGAGAGTAACAGACTTGTGTCAAAGCCAATTGATTCGACATGGAGAGTTCGCCTCAGCAACATTATTTTCTAACAGGATGAAAATGCAGCTGTTCTCCCTTCCTAGGGAGAAATCCCTTCACACACTTGGGAGATTAATAAAGAAAAATCTCTTTAATGATGGCATGCATACATCTCTAGCTAATGCTCAAAGTAGACCCAGATTAGATACATTCACATTCCACATACACAATCTTCCTTAAATATCTTTTGGGTCCATGGTCCAAGTTACACTTTGAACAAATTAAAGAGAGGCAGGGAACTTGTAATTGTAAGCACTGAGATATATGGGAGGATTATATGGCATTGAAACATCCTAGAGTAATTTCTTAAATACACAATTGACATGGTCTTGAACTCATTATGATCTGCCAACCTCTGCCTTCAGAGTGCAGGGATTTAAGCTTCTTCAGAATAGCATCTTGTATACTACTCCAAGGGGGGGGGTGGGAGGAATGGAAGAAAATAGGGGACTTCTATGAAGTAGCAGGAAGCATCAGACCATGGGACAAATTCTGGAGGCAGCTACTCAAATATCACTATACAAGAGGAACACAGGGTATCTCAAGAACATTACTGACTAAGCCCAAGATGGCATTTCCATCAATAATGACAGCTCTACATGGTTGGAAAGCTTAGGTTCTCAGGATCTGAAGCAAACCCTCCATGAAAGCTGTGACTGCAGACCATTACCAGCTCTACCAAGCACACTCCTGGTTTTAGAGAAAGCTCTGCTTTTTTTGTCAATATATTAGGCCCTTAGGGAAACTTCCCAAGAATGTTCCTCCTCCCTGACTGAGTGCCTAAATGAAAGCCATGTGATGAACTGCATGATAGGGCAAGTCCTTAACATGACAATGTTTTGATTCAAATAGTTTTCACCTAGTGTCCTATTGCCCACCTGGAATAACAATGCTTGTCTCAAGAAGAACACTGTAACTTCATGGCACAACTGGCTTTAAGGTTGCTTTTGACAGTGTAATGCCTCCTTGAGCACCTTTTTAGAGGCCTGTTTTTCATAGAACAATGGGCATAGTAGCAGATTATAAATCAACGGTGGCTCATTTGTAACAGTTTGGACCCAAATGTCTAGACAATCCTCTTAAATAAATGTGTATTCTACCATCCTGATTTCTAGCAGAACTGGTTATTATACAATTGTCTTTGGAGTGTCTTAGAGGCAGTCGTCTGTAAGCAAAAATCTACCTTGTGAGACTTACTATTTATTTCCAACATTTGGTAAATCATTTATACAAACAATTTTACTCATCTACATCATGGCATGTAAGTAGAGTACACTGAACAAAAGGGAAGTCTTTTACAACAGCCACAGTAATGCATGACAACAAATAAATGTAAAATGCAAAGTGCTAAATGTCTTGAAGATACTAGAGAAATGAGGCCTCTCCAAGGTTGGCAACCTTTCCATGGATGCAACTAAAACAGATTGATATTGAGTAGAGACATGTTGCAACACACAGTTCCCTGCTCCCAATGCTCTGAGCACATTCATCCCACAGAGTGAAGTGATTCAGAGGCCTACACCTGGGCACAGCAAATTGCAAGGACCTTGTGATACATCACAGGACAGTGAAACTGGCTGCAGTTTCCTATTCAGATTCAGATTGGTTCAGGAATGTCAGGATCTGCCCCTCCCCAACTGGGAACAGCAGCCCCTCATTCACCATGTCATGGTTAGCAGCTCTTCCAATATATCCAGTCAACTCCCTGTGGCAGTAATTTAAGCACACCAGAAACAAAACATTGTACCAGCTTCATTTCAGAGACAAACGTGAAACTGGCACCGAGATGGGACTTGTACCAGTTGGAGACACATACCTTTAATCCCAGGACTGGAGAGGCAGAGGAAGGTGCATCTCTGTGAGAATGAGGCCGCCCTGGTCTACAGAGTTACTTCTAGGGAAGAGGCTCTGTAAGGATGGAAAAATTTACCCTAACTCTCCACTGACCCCAGGAGTAGGCAAAAGGTCACATTCTTAACTGTTTATGACAGGGCTGTTTAAGACATCACCTGTGAGCTAGTGAATACAGGAAATAAGCCTTGTCACCCCACCCACTTCCTGGGTTAAGCACGGTCTTGGATAGTTCAAATTGATTGGTCTGCACTGGATGCTATGAGATTATTGGTTTAGGATGCGTGGGCTTTGTTGTAACCCTATAAAAGCTGTCTCAATTGTGTACCCAAGATTCCCCCAGTCTTCTACTGCCTCATGGAATATGGCTGCAGACCCCAATGCTCTTGAAATATAAGAGACCTCATGCTTTTTCATCAAGACCGCTTCTCATGAGTGATTTGTGGGGGGCTGAGTTGGGGCATGGGTGTATATGTGCTCTGTGGATCTTTCAGCTCCAAAGCTACTGAGAAACCCTGGCTCATAATACAAAAAAACAAACAAACAAACAAAAAAAAACAAAACAAAAAACATACAAACAAAAATATGCCCTAAAATATTCATAATGACAGGTTACCTGAAGGGCCTGATTGGATATTGAGGCCTGAGTGACAAAGGTTACACAGTCCTTAATGACACAGTACAATGTTTCCTGACACTGTCTTCCACCCCAGACAAATATATTTTCTAGATCAGCAGAGATATGCATTTATATAGCACTTGTTCCAGACTCCAAAATCAAACCCTGCTATCTTGCTGTACTCTTTTCTTCCTTCTGGATACAATGTGGCTAGCTAGCTTGCACAGGACAGTAAACAATGTTATTGAAGTGATTATTCCCTGTCCCAAATTAAGAGGATTCCAGGACACAACAGGAGATATATATTCTGTAGTTTCACTCTGAAATCCCATGAACTAAAGGTACTTGTTGCCTGGTTCTCACTTGGACTTCAGACTCACAAGGTAGAAATACAAAAACCAGATCTCAAAGAAGAAAATCCGTGTTTATACAATCAGAAGGCTGGGTGAAGTCTGCATTGCTTTAGAAATATGAACCCAGTCCTGTTCAAGTAGAGAACACTGAATAATGCAGATGTTTTCTCATCTGCCCACTGAGGAAGCTGTGCTGGTTCACCATAGTTCTCATAGAGGCTTTCTTCCCAGCCCCATTCTCTACAAGTATTCAACTAACCATGGAGACAACAATTTTTATTGTTATTAATTTCTCAAGAATTTGTGCTGAATTTCAGGAATAAATTCCCTATGCAATGGACCTATCATCCAGTCTTCTGGCAGGAGAAAGATTTATTGTCTTGTTTGTGCTATGATTCCTGCATTTTTCTAATGTTTGTCTGAAGGGCCTGTGACAACCAGGTAAAATGTACCATGACTTCTCCTAACCTAAGCAAGAAGCCACAGATTAAATATCTTCTTTTGGTGTTCTAAAATCTCTCTTTAGTTTTTAATATTCTTGAGCACATTTCTATCTGTTAAGTAAGAGAAGCATTCCAGTCTGCATTGTATAATCATCTCGCCAAGCTCTTCATATTGTGTGGAGGACGAAGGAGAATATGAACCTGTGCACTGCAGGAAAAGAGCTGGGTCATCATTGCAGACATGTAAGTTACATTAAAGTTCCTTATGCACCAGGTGGGGGTGGCCCATGCCTTTGATCCCAGCACTCAAGACGTAGAGACAGCCAGATCTCTGTAACTTCAAGGCCAGCCAGGTTTACAGACCAAGTACCAGGGCACTGTGGAAAACTGTGTATAAAAACCAAAAATAAATAAATAATTCAATTAAAGAGAAAATCTACTGAAAACAACAACAGTAATTACAATAATAATAATAAGTGGGATGCAATAGTCCAGCCTGGTCTACAGAGATAATTCAAGGACAGCAGGTTTCTCAAAGGGAAACCTGTCTTAGAACATGAAAAATAAATAAATAAATAATTAAATAGAATAGAATAGCGTCTCTGCAGATCTCTAAAAGTGTAGGTCTGTAGTACAAGCCAGTGTCAGTGACCCCTGTGCTTTGACTTTAAGAACACTCTAACCCTGGAGGAAGTGCTCTTGTCACTGAAGCTTCTCTAGCCAATCAGGGGCATCAAGGCCACCCTCCAAGTCTCAGCCTTTGCAGGACACTCCCTAGAGACATGCTACAGGCTTGGTTTTATAGCAGAACATGCACCATTGGACTGACTTCTGTGCTGATTGTTGCTGTGAAGAATTCTGAGCATGGAAGAGTGCAGAAGCCACAGCATTGTGAATGAGAGGATGTTACCTGAAAATAGGGAGGTCATAGTAGACAGTTTGGCAAGGCCTCCTGCAGGGTGGTTGGGAACCTGTCACCATATTCTGTGAGGTCTCATGTGGTCCTAGCAACACCCCAGTTCTGGATGTTCCTATGAATACTTCAGACTATGGGCTGCACATGTGGAAAGCATTTCAATCAGGAGTCTTTGTGTAGAAAAGTCATTGTAGTCAACACAAACTTACTTTTTGTAGTACCCGCACTACCATCGCTTCCATGAATTGGGTAAAGGCCTAGAGATTGAAAAAAAAAAAAAAGACAGTGGGTCATTCGTTCAATGGCATTGTCAGAATACCAAATGCCGAATGAAGTTTATTAAGGGGAAAGAATGGTTTTAAATACTGACTTACATCATAGTTGAAAAATTACAGAAATTTTAGGTTTAGCTCCTCCTTAAGAGGTGTGTATTGTCATGAGGTGTGTGTCAGCAGGTGTGTGCCATCAAAAACCATAAGAATACCAAAGATCCTTGCTGCAAGGAGTTTCTGCCAACAGCTTCAGGCTAGCTCAAGGCACCTCTGGGGTCCATGCAGGGCCCTACAGGTCCCCTCCCCTTTTCAAATATAAACTAACACCTGCCTTAGGTGGCAGAGGACGTCAGCATAATTCCTTACCCATCATTGGAGAGGTCACCCAGGCTCGTAACCTACCTGTCTTAGGTTGGATATTTGCCCCCTCTGCCTTAACCATCACTGGTAAATAGTTTGTCAGTCACAAGTGGGCAGAGGCATTTTCTCTTGAGCCAAAGACAGTATCTCTGTTGTTTGAAAGTTGGCATGGGCCTCTCTAATGCTGTGGCAAAATAGCACCAAGTGCAAGGGCTACAAACACCAATGATCTACTCACATGTTGAAGTCCTTGTAAAAGGCCTTCTGCATTGGCAAGTGGCACTCAGGTTTCATAGATGTTAATGATCAGCATGGGTAAAGCATGTGTATAACTTAAAAACTGACCACTCCAGGATTTCTGGAGAAAAATGATGCATTAACACAGATATGTGTAAAAGACAGAGAACAAGAAGCCTTATGATCTTCTCACAAAAATTCAATCCTACAAGAGGTTAGTTTGTAAATTTAGTTTAAAAATGCCAATTTGTACTAGATAATAAGTGTGATTTTAGTGGCTAAGGCTTAACCCAAATCACCTGATAGTTGATCAACTGTGCTTGCAGTATTTACAGATTAGGACAGGGCTATGGTAGAAACAGTTCCTTCAGTGGTGAAGGCAGCACTGGCAGTCATGATCCCAAAAATCTCCTTCCCTCTCTGCTCCACACCTGGGTACATGGCCCACGACAGCTTTTACAGTTGTCAGACCTGCTGAGAAAAATGAAACTTTCTCCAAAATTAGCATTAGTTACAACAAAAAGAACGGAACCAGAATACAATGCCTGAGATAAAGGTGAAATTCTTGTCCTTTGGATCAAAGTGTAAATTTATAGACACTGGATCCAAATTATAATTAACGGTTAGGAAAAAATGCCACATATGGCTACTCAGACCCACAGGCATCAGGATGGGTAGATTCTTGAAAACCCATCGGACCTTCGTTCTGGCTGTTACAATCACCGTCCCCACGTGTATGGTGAATCAGCTGCTCAGGCACACAAACAGGGTTATCTGCATCTTGTGGAAAGACAGAAGCTGACCCTTGGGCCCATACTAGAACTGGGTTGGGGCTGCACAGTTTTCCAGTGGGGACATTCTTCCACATAACTGAACCATGGTCAGATGACAGAGGGCGCCAATGACTGTCGACTGCAGATCGAGCAGCACCATCAATAGTTAAAAATTTTTAAATATAAAGGACAAGACCTTGTAAACTCCCCCTTTTTTGTTTTATGAAGATAGGCTTTAATTGTGTGATGTGCACATTCCACCATGGCCTGACCCTGAGGATTATAAGGGATACCCATCTTATGTGGGATAAAAAAATTTTTTGCAAAAAGAGTTAAAACCCTAACTAGTATAAGCAGGGCCATTATCAGTTTTTAATTGTCTGGGCATTCCCATATAAGCAAAGGATTGTAAACAATGGCTCTTAACATCCTTAATCCTTTCTCCAGTATGAGCAGAGGCAAATATGAAATGAGAATGTGTATCCACAGATACATGAACAAATTGTAGACGACCAAAGGAAGTTACATGGGTAACATCCATCTGCCAGATATCATTAGGTGTGACATCACAGGGTTTAACTCCAAGGTGTGGAAAAGGTAAGAACTCTGCACATAGGGGACAGTTCTTAACTATATCAATAGCTTGGTATCTAGCAATTTTAAAATGGAATTTAAGTGACCCTGCATTAATTGGAAGGTTGTATGAGCTGTGCAGTCAGCTTCATAACCAGACTCTCTCATCATCATGATGGCATTATCTGTTTTAATATTAAAATCAGCAATGGCATTTCCTTCACATAAAGGGCGGGATAAATCAGAATTTGCTTGGAGATGTCCTGCAGAAATTGGAGGAGAGTGCCTCCATAGTAGGCTTTGTATGTCTAGTAAGTGTTCTTGTACATGAGTGACTGGAGCTATATAAGCAGCAGTTTCTAAGGGAGCCAATATATGATACACATATTTACTGTCTGTGTATAAGTTAAATGGCTGATTAGAAAAATGCTGAAGGGCTAATAGTACTGCAGATAGTTCCACAAATTGTGCAGACTTCACTTTAAGTATAGAGCATTTGATAATGGTAAAAGAAAGAGCTATTGCACAACCATTTGAAAAGCCATCTGTAAATACATTGCGGGACACCTTCAGAGGATTTCAGGAAATAACCTTGAGGAAACACACAGGGTGATTTTTTTTTAAATGAGCTAACTTACTGGAAGGAAAATAACTATCAAAGTGGCAGATTGAGGAACACAAGCAATGTGCCCAGTCCTCATCAAACTGTTGAAGCCATTTTATCTGTTGTTGAGTATAGGGACTAACAATTACATCCAGCATCTTGCCAAAAACTTGAAGGCTCATTTTATATGCCTTTTGAATAATAGAAAGCTTTGCCTGGGGATAAGATTTAACTGGGGATGAATGTTCATGAACCCACAATATAGGACCAGTTTGCCAAAATACCATAGTAGGGGAATATGCTGAAGCAAAAACTAATAACATCAAGTTCTTAGAATAGTCAATATAATTTAAATGTGCAGATTGGAGGCATTTATGCACAAGCTGTATGCATTTCCACACAGCATGCGTTACGGTGTGTGGACAAGTGGGATCAGAATCTCCTTGTAAAATATCAAATAATGGTCTAAGATGCCCAGTGTTTAGGGTTAAACTAGATCGAACCCAATTTATGTCTCCCAATCATTTTTGAAAATCATTAAAGGTGGTCAGTTTATCCAGGCTTAAAGTAGTCTTTAACAATTGATGACCAGTACTGATAGGGAAATTCTTGTTGCACCTTTTCTGGGGCTATTCTTAAGCCAGCTAGTTGAAGATGATGTTGCAATTCCCCAAAATCCTCATTCATTTCCTAAGAATCTGGGTTGCCTAAAATAGTATCATCCATATAATGTAAAATATAGAGGGATTGAAATTTCTCTCTAATGGGGGCAATGGCCAATGATACATAAATTTGACAAATAGTGGGACACTTGGCCATTCCTTGAGGCAACACCACCCAAAGATAACTCTTATAGGGCTCTTTAAAATTAAGAGAAGGAAAATTTCCCAGCCCAGTGCGATCTCCGGCTCTTATGATAATTAAATTTTTAGATACAACAGACTGAGGGTTACCTTTTAGGAATTTACCCAGTCCTTTTCCTTGTACATAACCTTGATTAGTCATCATATTTTTAACAGGCTCAGTAGTAAGGACCGCTCCCATGGCCTGAAGCACATCTCTCCCCCAAAGATTAACAGGGATATGACTTAACACAAAAGGCTGAAAAAGACCTGTATGTCCTTCATTATCTGACCATTTAAGAAACTGAGTACTACATTCTGGAGCCACAGCAATGCTGTTGTTGTCCACACCAACAGCTAGTCTTTGGCCTGGCTCCTCTATTGTCCCCACCTCTTTTAATAACTGAAGCTACAACCTGGACCATAATGTGATGACCATCTATGTCCCTACATATGCGTATATAATCATTAAGACCTTTGGCCTTATGGTGATGTAAAGCCTCTTTACAATAGTTGATTGCATTTTCAAATGCCAATTGTTTAACTATGGGCATGGCATTTCCATCATCACCAAAAATGTGGCCTGACAGCTGTAGGAGGCAGTCTGCAAAATCTGAATAGGGCTCAGACAGTCCCTGCAATACCTTAGATAGTTGATCTCCTGCAGCCTTATTAGGCAGGGCTTTACAAGCTCTAGTAGCAGCAACAGCATTTTGTGCATAGACTGCTGGGTCAAAAAGAATTTGAGCTACAAGTATAGAATATTGCCTAGTGCCTGCGAGCATATCTATATTCCTAGCAGGGAATCCAGCAACAGCATTACTTTGTATGGTTTCCTTGCAAAATTCTTGAAATTTGTCTTTCCATAGCAAATAGTCACCCCCACTCAGCAAGGCTCTACAGTGCTGCATTCAATCAATACAATTTAATCCTCAAAAATTGTCTGAGTAAAAGGAGCATGGGGCCGATAAGCAGTGACAGCCTCTTTAGGCTGTTTTATATCCTTAAAATTTAATGGGTTGTGTTCCCTCACTCTTTTATCCTGCGGATCCACTGTCTCAATCACCGGAAACACTTGTCTTTCCTATTCTAACATTTCTACCTTGGTTATTAAATCTTTGGCCTCTTCCTCTAACCCTCCAGTTATAGAGGCCCTACAAAAGGAATCAGAATCACAAAAGGGGTTGTAGCTTTGGATTTAAAATATGGGCTCACCAGCTTCATTTTCTGATTCCAAAGTATCCAGTTCATCAGTTACAGCATGACTATCATATCCTAGTTGGGATCCCTCTTGTCCCCTGATAGATATTGTAATTCCTCAAAAGTCCTATTCATCTCTGCCATTTTTCTTTTTAATTGTGGCAATGAGTTCCTTAGCTGTCTTTAATCCTATTGCCCTGTCTTTTCAATAGGGTCACTAATAGTCCACTGAGACTTTCCTTAGGGTTACTGGAACCCATCCTTCAATACACCCTCATTCACTTAATTTTGCTGGCCGGCATCCGAGGGTGATTTCTTAGGTGATACTTTCTTTCCAAATCTTGGTGGGCAAGATCCACTGGTATTGCCTGTGCCCTGATTTGTTCCACAAATCAGGTGATGGCCTAGAGATTGAAATAAAGACAAAACAGGGGGTCATTCATTCAATGGCAATGTCAGAACACCAAATGCCGAATGCAGTTTATTGAGGGGAAAGAATGGTCTTAAATACCAACTTACAGCACAATGGAAAATTACAGGAATTTTAGGCTGAGCTCCTCCCTACAAGGTGTGTGTTGTCACAAGGTGTGTGTTAAGAGGTGTGTTATAAAAATGGGAAGAGTACCAAAACAGCCTTGGGGCAAGGAGTTCCAGCCAACAGCTTCAGGCTTGCTCAAGGTCCCTCGGGGGTCCATGAAGGGTTCTACACCATATCTGTGTTAAACAGGAAGTTTGGTAAACACATTGTAAATGTCAGCTTCTTAGACAATATAATCATATAATTCTGGCACTCCCCACATTTATTTTATGACATGGACATTATAATGTATTCATCAAGTTACCTTAGAAGGAAACTGAATTTGATGTTCACATAGAACTTTTCTTGGCTCTTTAAAAATCTTATAGCACTGAGGACAAAAAAAAAAAAAAAAAAAAAAAAAAAAAAAAACCCAAAATGAATAGACATAAAGGGAGACACAAGCTTGTAGATCAATTATACTCATATAACATCAAAGAAATTTTATGATTGGGCCAGCCTCTCACAGCAATATCCCAGCCCCTGATACCCACATCTGTCTTTTTAGGGTTTTATTGCTGTGAAGAGATACTACAAAAAATGAAAACTCTTAAAAAGAAAACATTTAATTGAGTTGTCTCACTTAATGTTTCAGAAATTCAGTTAATCATCATTATGGCTGGGGCATGGCACCCTGTAGGTGAATGTGGTGCTATAGGTTAGTGTCATTAACTCTTGACTCAGAGGCAACACTATGTTCACTAACACACTGGCCAGCATCCTATATACAAGAAACATCAATGCCTGACTCCACCCATACCTAGTGACATACTTCCTCTAACTAGGTAAAGCCCACTCCAGCAATGCCACACCCCCTACTACTGTCACTAGTGGAACTCACAGACTATGGACTGACTGTTGGAGGATTTTCATTGTATCAGAATAAACCCTGTGAATGTCAGTGATAGTTATTTGAATTGATCTGTTCGAGGGACCCTGGCAGTGAAACCAGGAGCTATCCCAGTTGACAAACTGGCTGTTTGTAAGCTACATCCTATGGTGAGACACCTTGTTCTGTCATGATACAGGATGGAATGCCTAGAGCCTTCCTCAGCTTGGTATGATAGAATTTGTTGACTTCCATAGGAAGTTCTTATCCCCCCTAAGAATTGGATCGGGCTTATGAAGGGGAAGATATTGGGGAAGGAAGATGGGGAAAGAGGTGAACTATGGATGGTATTTAAAATGAAGATTACATTTTAAAAATAATATTTAAAAAGAAGCAGTGTATTATTTGTATCATGCACCCAAAGTGACTGGTTTTGTTTTCATTTGCCTATAAGTGTAATGAGGGAAAAATTTAGCCTAAATCTCCATAGACCATGCACCCTAGCAGTGAGTATGCAAAAGGTCACATTCTTGACTGTTTATGACAGGGTTGTGAGTGAGTGAGTGAACACACGAAATGAGCCTTTTCACACCATCCAGAAGCCCTAACGAAAGCAGACTTCCTGAGCTAAGTGCAGGCTTGGATACTTCAAATTAATTGATCCACACCAGATGCTATGAAATGATTGGTTTATGATGTGTGGGCTTTATTGTAACCCTATAAAAGCTGTCTAAACACTGTACTCAGGTTTCCCAGTCCTCTACCCCACGTGGAGTATGGCTGTGGACCCCAGTGCACTGGAATATAAAAAACCTCATCCTTTTGCATCTAGACCACTTATCGTGAGTGATTTGGGGGGGGTGCCTCACCTGAGTCGGGGCGTGAGGGTCCATGCCATCTGTGGGCCTTTCTTAAGTAAAAAGAAATGTTTACACCAAATTTTGAATATACAGTATTTGAAAGAGAGATGTTTTCCTTGTGTGTTTATGGGACACACCATAGAAGTGGTTGTTAGATATCCTGTATCTATAGTAAGAGGTTTTTACGAACTTCTGTGTTTGGTTGGTGGGATCTGAAATCAGGTCATCCAGAAGATTATGTGCTTTGCCATCTGCTAAGCCCATATAAATAAAGAAATCAATGAATAATCATTGGGAAATGGATGCCTCAACATTATGATACCATGGAAGGTAAATTTGCAATATGAATTCATTAAAATACAAATAAAATTTCCAACACCTCATCTAATTCCTGACCTATATGAAATTGGAAACACATGTAAGTATCAACAGGATTACAAATAATAGTGCATACACTGACACAGTGTGACTTTTATACTCACAACAAATCTACAGCAATTGAGAAGGTACAAAGTATTTGGGAAAGAATAAAGGGGATGTATAGAAAAATGGAAAAAGAAATGCAGGAAAATATAACCAACCATTTCTCAAGAGGTCAAGGGAAAGTCAGCCTTGTAAAATGAGGTCTTGACTAGTGTAACACAGCTACCAATGATTTTTGTGTTTACAAAGTAAATAACTAGACTTCAGGACTCCCAAAACTTTAAACAAGAAGAAGCCTTAAACTGTTCTGCTTCTGACCCTCAAGCTACTGATATTTCTTCCCAACAGATATGTGCCAAGTGCTTGGATTACACACTTGCACCACCACAGACCAGTATGGATACTGATATCACATCTACCTCACTCTTCTCAGGGAACATATATACAAGCAGGCTCAGAGCACAAGGGCCATTGGCCCTGGTCTGCACAAGTCACATGGTCCCTCACAATCCCAGCAGGAATGACAGCTAGGCAGAGCTGCTCTTCCTGCACAGAATCCCAGACACTGACCATGCTGTGTGGTGGTGGTTTACATCGGAGCTCCTACAAGAGAGCCAGCAATTTCTTTTTATGAAAACATCTGTCCATTATCACCAAGAAATGGCCAATCAGGCATTTTGCAAATCATCTAAAAATGATTACAGTTTCCACAATTCTAATTTCCACCTATGGAAAGCACGAAATTGCTCATGTTCCTTCTGTCTCCCACCTCTTTCTGAACAGTGTCTACAGCAAAATCAAAGTTCTTAAATGAACTCAATTCTTTCATATTCCTCTCTTTAATTGCAGTCCCCAATACCAGGGACAGTGTTTGGTAAACAGTCAATAAATGATCTGTATTTGCTTCTCAATGAACACCCAAAGCCTCATGCTGAAGGATGCAGTAGTTTCTTCCCAGCACAGGGTAGTACAGGCACCATAAAATGTGATCCATGCAATTTTCATACCTAACCCTGTATGTCATGCCCCAGCTAAATAGAACCTTCCAAACTTTTGATCACACAAATCTAGTCTGTCTTCATTCATATGACATGAATTAATACACCCTGAGGATTAAAAAAAAATCACTGAATATTCATTAGTTAAGATTTTTTTTTTCTTATTGCTGTGTATAAACACAAACAAATTCCACAAGTCTTGTTGATTTTTGAGAAAGAGTTTCTCTGTGGCTTTGGAGTCTGTCCTGGAACTAGTCTTATATACCAGGCTCGTCTCGAACTCACAGAGATCTGCTTGCTTCTGCCTCCTGAGTAATCCTCTCCCAGTCAGGGAATCCAACCCCGGTCTAACCAATGACAGGCAGGAATGAGATATTCACCACTATTCTATTCAAGAGAGATCTTATACAAAAGACACTTAATTGGAGTGACTCACAGTTTCAGAGGTCCAGTCCATTGTCATCATAGGAGAAAAAAATGATTTGAAGAAGAATGTCATGCTGGTTTCATCTTGATACACAGGCCACAGTATGTCATCTTACACACACTTGCTCATATCCAGCACATGGAAACCCTGAGAGCCCATAACCAGTTAAACTCTTCTTCACAAAATGCCAACCTAACTGCATCAATGCCACACCTTCTAATAGTACCACTCCCTATGACATCATTGGCCCAATCTCACTCAAACCATCATATTTCCTGAAGCAGGGCCTTTTTCATGATAGTAACTTAGGCAGCTGACTACCTACCCTGATTCCCCTTGAAATACACACACACACACACACACACACACACACACACACACACACACACAATTGTTAATTTTACTCTAGTCTGAAGAAAAAAAGCATGCTACACATGACTTTTTTTTCCTGTAAGTGCAATGCATGGTCGACTCCATGATGTCCATGATATAAATGGACAATTTTAAAACACGATGGACATAATTTTTCATCTTCTGGTATCCTTACATCATTTGTGATTTTAGAGTGGGTTATATTTTAAATCAAATTGCAGTGTTACAGATTAATGATTTCTGTTTATTAAATATTTCTGTAAAAATAATTGGTGTCCACATATAAAATGTTTAAGATGTTTGGTACACAAACAGGTACTGAATGAATACATTCACTTATTTAAGAAGGAATAATGAAGAGATCAGCAAGGACATTGCCCTGGAAGCAAAAAAATGGGATCAAGGACACCTACGTCAAAAAGAATGAGCCTGTCTCAGAAACCTAATTCTAAAAAGCTGGAAGAGCAGCTGTTCTATATTTGCCTTTCCAATGTTAAATAACTCCATAGACTTAGAGATATGTAAAGAATATCTCTGTAATGATAGCATGCATTCTTTTCTAGCTAATGGGCAAAGGGGACAGAGCCTAAAACAGATGTGTTGGGAGATTTTGAGACAGGGTTTCCCTGAGCAAAAGCCTTATTTGTAGTGAGACTACCTGTGTTTATGACACTCGTCTGAATCTCACAGAAATCTGCCTGCCTGTGTCTCCTGAGTACTGGGTTTAAAGGCAAGCACCACCACAACCTGGGTCCTAAAACAGATTTTAGCATTACAAAGTTACTGCCATTTTTAAGTTCTTCCAGGGTCAAGTTACAACTGACACTTTGAAGAATTTAAGTATTAATAAGAAACAGGAAGTAAGGCCAGGAATGCAATTAAAGTTTTCAACAGAAAAATTAGTACTATAATTATTTAATAATACATGAGTAACATGAAACACAGGTTCACACTTCACTGACAGGGCTTAGAGTGGAGGACCAGAACATAAGGAAAAGAGGAAAGGCAGAACAAAGAAAAGATAAAACCTGTGAAATGGACGTCTTGCTTAACCTATGTCTTATTCTAAGTACGCTTCTTATGAGGAATAGCTTACTGTTCTCTCCTTTCAGGGGGAGATGGAAAAAAAATGGGAGATTTTAGGAATTCAGTAGGAGTTATCTTTCAATGAGACCAGCTCATGAGAATACTACTCAAGCATTGCATCATGAGAACACAGTGCATCTGGGGAACTTTAGTGATTAAACCCACAGCACACTTGGGACCAGTAACCCCAGCTCCATGTGGTGAGAATAGTAGTGTACACAGGATATGAAGCAACCTCACCACAAAGGCTCTGGTTCAGACAATTTCATTCTCTCCAAAGCATGTTCATTATGTTAAAGGAAGGGATCTATTTCATTCTCAATACCTGAGTGTCTAAGTCTAGGTGCCTAGGATGATACTGGCTCTACTAAGCTCATTAGTGGGTTTGAGAAAGAGCTATGTTCCTTCTTTGTGAGTCAGGACCTAAACAGATGTCTTGCTTGCTCAGTCAACCCCTCAACACAACAGTGTTTACTTTTTCAAATAGTTCTCCTCTGGGTTCATCTTGCCAATCTGGATGAACTATGATTTTCTCTAGAAGAAAACTTGACCATCTGGCAGACCATTCCAGTAATTCCCCCTTAAACAGCTTGAGAATGACCTCTTCTATGATATGAGGATGGGCCTAGGGGTACTTTGTTAATCAGGAGTTTCTCCTTTGACATGATTTGCAGCCAAACTACTACAGAGAGATTTAGGGATACAAAAAGAGATAATTGTTATGTAGCTTAACATTGAGTTTAGGTGAACTGAACTTGCTCTTTACCTGGTTGTCACAGTCACTTAAAATCAGGAAAGAGAAGCGGGCTCCAGATGACAAACACAATAGTAGTTCTATCTCCTCCTAGAAAGCTGGATGATGGCTCTAAGAATGTAGGAGTTTTATCCCTGAAACTCAGAGAAAATGGTTGGAAAATGCATAGTAATGAAAACAGTAGTCTTCCTAGAAATAGTTGGAGAGGAATGAAACTAGGAAGTTTGTATTTGTGAGCAATATTGTTAGTCAACTCATGTACAGTAGCAGGTTCAAAACAAAAGAAAGCAAAAACTAACTGCATTATTCAAGGTTCTCTGCATGGACAGGGATGAAAGGATGAATTTCTCCATCTATGTAATACATTGTTTTATTATAATGTCACATAGGCTTTGGTCCAGGTAGTCCAAAAATGGCTGCTTAACAGTGGGCACCTGGAGACTACAGCAGTTGTTTAGTTCACCACGGTGCATGTCTCAGCTGGTCATCATTATATTTGCCAAGCCCAAAGAAGAAAGCTCTAAAGCTAGCAACGTAATAAACTTGGTAGCCATAGCTAGGGAAAGCAGCAACAGAAGAAGAACTTCCTCTTTCAATTCCCTTTAGACATGCAGTAGACCACCAGATGGTGCGACTCATATAAAGGTGGATCTGATTCTTCATTACATGTTTTGTTTTATTTGATTACTGGCACCCTCCTTATTCGTGATATTAAACATGTGCTGTGCCACCAATTAGTTAAAGACGGATCTCATCATCTAATTCCATATAAAGCTTCCCTGAGTGGCTTTGACAGTTCTGGAACACATTCTGCCTGCCGGTCCCATCTGAAATCCTATACGGGAACCCATTCCAACTTGTTATGGGTACAGAGAGCTCAAATAACAACTATGGTCCATAAGATATTATCTTTCCTACCATACGTTGTCTGGTCCTTTTTGGTTATTTATCTCCCATTTAAAAGCAATATATTTGGGCCCATACAGGCTTATAGACACCCTTTAGGCAGGGAATACATGCAAGTATGGGGTTCCTTAACATAGATAATATGTGCAGTTATGGAGTGTCTTTAGTATTAGGTGAAATAATTCCTATTTGCTCTTTATATATATTCATAGAACACCTCTGCCATTGACCGACCATTGGTTGACTAAATTCTGACATGAATTAAATGGAGCATTCATTATCTGTAGTAAGATAAGCACCTTGGCCCTGCCTGTGGCATAGACCACGCCCATTGGGGGGTGGAGACAGGGCCTGATATGACCGGGGGAACGAATTTTGAGGAGGATACTGGGAGAGTTCTCTTTCCTGCAGCACAGGAACAGCTTCCTGGGACCAGGAACCGTCTTTCTATAATGTAAGTTATTTCTCCCTGAATAAACTTCTATTCAGCCTATTTTTTTTTCTCCTGATCCTTATCGAACATCAATATCTGGTGTCAGAAGCAGAATCTGGATTTTTACCGGACCTGGTTTTCACCAAGTCGGCAGACACTGTTTGATTCCCACACCATCCCTGAATTAGCAGGGTTCCTTGCCTAACCAGGTGGATATACCACACCTTGTGGGACATTTGCCTCTGCCCTACAACTTTACATCCACTGTGGCACTGAGAAAGCACTCACTGCTTCTCATCTTTTGCCAATTCCCCACTTTGCATTTGCAGCTGTGGTCCACATGGCACCTGCCCAGCTGGTGTGTCTTCTTTGGCCCAAAGGCGCCAATAAGTGGCAACACCTGTTAGCCCTGGGGTCCTCAAAATTTGCACAAGGCTCCTTTCACATATGAGTTTAACAATATTTTGCTTGCATTAGTTTGTTAAGAGCTATTCTACAGGGACCACGATCAGAAGGATTGTCTGCTGCTGGATGCAATTTGGTGGGACACTCCCAGGCATTACCACCACAAATTTTGATCATCAACTAAAACCATCAAAGTTCGAGGACAGCAGAATTATACCTAAGGTATTTGCAACATTCTTCGCCATTTAAGATGATATAATATGAGATCAATTGTTCCATACCTAGGGTGGATAATCTCATGACACAAGACTTTAGAAATTCTTTTACTTCAAATATAGAAGGAATTTTAACATAAGAAAAATCGTGGCTTAACCAATATATACATTTTTTTGTAATAGCAATGGGTATCAATATTAAGATATTCTAAATAGTTTGAGCTTAACGCAAACAATAAGAAAATTTTACAAACCAACAGAGACTTAGTAACAGGGGTTCAAAATATGGAAAGTAACAATAGAGAGCTAAAAAACCAAATGCAGAATATTGAAAATGACAATGGAGAGCTGACAATTAGAATGAAAACCTAGAAGGTTAAAAAATGTTTAGAATATTGAAAATGACAATGGAATGCTGAATAATAGAAGGCAAAACATAGAATGCTTAGAACAAAAGTTCAGTATATTGAAAATGGCAATAGAGGGATGAAAAACAGAACAGAAAACATACAATGTTTGGAAACAATTGTTTATAATATTGAAAATGAAAATTGAAAGCTTAAAATTAGAAGATAAACAGAATATTTAGAGAAAAAGATTCAGAATATTAGACATGCAAATAGAGAGCTGACAGGTAGAATACAAAACTTGGAACATAAAAATGACCAACTAGAAAACAGAATGTTTTGTATGTCTAATGCTTCAAAAATCAAAACAGAAACAATGCAATGCATTAACATGCTGACTGGAACAGCTGATTCCTGGTTGAACAGAGCTGCTAATAAGGTTAAAACCTGTAACATCTGAACAGCAGAATCTGTTCCATGTCTGAGGATTAATTGAAAGCTAGCAGATAGAACATTGTGTCTGGAAGGCAGTTTCCATTTCATTCATATTTTATCTAAGAATGAGAATATTAAAAATATGGAATCTTTAGTAGTTGGAGAAAGCAAGAGACTTACTGATTGAATGAAGTATCTAGAAAGTTATGTGATTCATTATCATACATTCAAAGACAAAATGCTGAATAGATTTCAGGCTGTAGAAGACTGCTGAGACCTGCCAAATCAGGGTAAGACAGCCTTTTTACCTCCCTGCCTTTGTTGTGGTCTTTCAAGTACTCTAGGCCATAGCCAAAACTGGCTGTACCAACCTTGCTGTGAGACCTTGGGTGACTGTCCAGGTAACATGTTGTTTCTGTCCTTGCTGCACCATTTGGAAGTTGCCCATCCACACTTCATGCCTCCCCTAGTATTGTTATTTTCCTTCTCAGGTCTTTGATGAGGTTGAAGATTAAATTACTAAAACTATTATTCTCTCTTCCTTAGGCTGCTCAGTCCTTCTGGCAGAGACCCATATTCTGTGGTCCAGATAGTTCAAAAATGGCTGCCTACCTATGGGAATTTGAAGACCCCAGCAATTGTTTAGTTCACCAGGGTGCATGTCTCAGCTGGTCATCATTATACACCAAAAGTCCAAAGAATTAGGCTCTAAAACTACTAACATAATAAACTTGGTAGTCATTGCTAGGGGAATCAGCAAAAGAATGAGAGCCTCCTTATCAATACACTTTAAAAATGCAGGATACCACCAGATGGTTTTGCTCATATTAACGTGAATCTGATTCTTCCTTACGTGTCTTGTCTTTTATTTTTTTCAATTTTGATTACTGACAGCCTCCTTAGTTCTGATATTAAACATGTGTAGTGCCACCAAGTAGTTAAAGATGGATCTCATCATCTAGTTCCATATAAAGATTCTCTGAGTGGCTTTTATACATTTTACCTGCCAGTCCTGTCTGAAATCCTATATGGGAACCCATTCCAACTTGTCATGAGTACAGAGAGCTCAAATACTTCCTATTGTCCCTAAGATATTATATTTCCTACTACAGGTTGCCTGTGCCATGATGGTGAATACCTCCTATCTAAAAACAATATATTTGGGCCCATACAGGCTTATACACACCCTTCAAGCAAGGAATATGTGCAAGTATGGGGTTACTTAAGGCAGATAATATATGCAGTTATAGAGTGTCTTTAGTATTAAGGAAGCAATTCTTTTTTTTTTTGTTTTTTTGGTTTTTTTTATAACTCTTGTATTTCAGTAGGAATATAATTCTTCCCTGTAGGCTATCGTCCTGCTAGCTTTCTCTAACTCTTTTTTTTTAATTTAATTTTATTTAACAAAGTCCAATTAAATGAAAACAAACATTTATACACAATATTTGAGAATTTGGGCGTCGTTCTTTCCAAACTACTAAGGAAGCAATTCTGACTTGCTCATTATACATATTAATAGAACACCTCTGCCATTGCCCCAGCTTTGGATGACTAAAGTTTGACGTATGAATTAAACAGAGCATTCAATGTTTGTAGTGAGATATTCCCCTTGTCCTTGACTATGGCATAGACTACGCCCATTGGGAGTGGAGACAGGGCTGGATGTGACCTGGGGGAACTACGTCTGAGGAGGATACTGGGAGAGTTCTCTTGCCTGCAGCACAGGGACAGCAGTGCATGCAGAGGCATCCTGGGACCAGCAACCTGCTGGTGTTCATCTGTCTGTTGTAAGTCATTTCTCCCTGAATAAACATCTATTCAGCCATTTTTTTTCCTTCTTATTCTTATTGATTGGTGTCAGAAGCGGGATCTGAATTTTAATTTGACCTGGTTTTCACCCAGGCTTCAGACACGGCTCCCTTCCCCCACCATCCTCGAATGGGCAGGGTCCCTTTACTAACCAGGAGGACACACCACAGATTCTGGGACATTTGCCTCTACTGTACAACTTTACCTCCACAGTGGCCCTGAGAAGGCACTCACTGCTTCTCATCTTTTGTAAATTTCTGGCTTTGCATTTGCTGCTGTTGCACACATGGCTACTGCAGCCCGAGTCACCAGTAAGAGGCAACACCTGTGAGTCCTGGGGTCTATAGGGACCATCATCAGCAGGATTGTCTGCGGCTGCATTGTTTTTGGTGGGATAACTAAAACCATCAAAGATGGAGGACAGCAGAATTACACCTAAGGTAATTGCAACATTCTTCACAATTTAAGTTGATATAATATCTGAGATCAATTGTTCCAAACCTACGGTGGATAATCATATGAAGAAAGACTTTAGAAATTCTTTTACTTCATGTATAGAAGGAATTTTAACAGAAGAAAATCATGGCTTCACACACAAACACACACACACACACACACACACACACACACACACACACACACACACACATATATATATATATATATATATTTGTAATAGTAAAGGGTATCAACATCATAATATTCTAAATGGTTTCAGATTAGAGCAAACAATAAGGAAATTTTACAAACCCTAAGAGACTTGGAACAGGGGTTCAAAATATGAAAAATTATGATAGAGAGCTAAAAAACCACATGCAGAATATTGAAAATGACAAAGGAGATCTTAAAATTGGAAGGCAAATCATAGAATGCTTAGAGAATAAGATTCAGAATATTAGAGTTGCAAATAGAGAGCTGACAGCTAGAATACAAAATATGGAACATAAAAATGACCAACTAGAAAACAGAATTTGTTATATGTTAAATGCTTCAGTAACCAAAACAGAAACAGTGCAATGCATTAATATACTGACAGAAAGAGCTCATTCCTGAGTGAACAAAGCTGCTAATAAGGTTAAAAAAACAGGAACATCAGATGGAAAGACTAGCAGAATCCGTTCCATGTCTGAGGATAATGGAAAGCTAGCAGATAGAACATTGTTTCTGGAAGTCAATTTGCATGCCATTCAGATAATACATTAAGAATGGGAATATTAAAAATGTGGAATCATTTGTAGTTGGAGCAAGCAAAAGACTTACTTATTCAATGAAGTCCCTAGAAAGTTATGTGGTTCAAGATCAGACACTAAAAGAAACAATGCTGAATAGATTTTAGGCCTTAGAAGACTGCTGAACCATGCCAAATAAGGGTAAGACAGCCTTTTTACCTCCCTGCTTTTGTTGTGGTATGTCAGGTTCTCTAGCCCTTAGCCAAAACTGGCTGTACCAACCTTACTGTGAGATCTTGGATGACTGTCTAGGTAGCATGGTGTTTCTGTCCTTGCTGCATCATTTGGAAATTGCCCATCGACACTCCCTGCCTACCCTAGTATTGTTATTTTCTTTCTGAGGTCTTTGATGAGGTTGAATATTAAATTATCACAACTATTATTGTCTTCCTAGTTAGATATATTACTTACTAGACTTAAGCTTTCCAGCTTTGTACAACACTATTGTATACCCCGTTTTGAATTCACCCTAGGACTAGCCAGGTCTTATGATTATATGTCCTCAACTTTCCTTGTCTTAGAGCACACTTGTTATTCACGGTTTAGTATATAGTTTTTCTATTAAGCCTAAATCGTTTCTTTAGACTAAAAGGGGAATTTTGGTGAGATATTCACTTTGTTCACACCTGTCACATTGAGCAGGGCAATTGGGGTGGAAACAGGGCAGGAGGTTACCTGGGGAAACTAAGTCTGAATAGGGGGCTCAGAGAGCTCTATTGCTTGCAGCATGGGGACAGGAGTACATCCGGAGGCATCCTTGGGACCAGGAACTTTTAGTATTCCACTTTCTATGTTGTAACTTATTTCTCCCAGAATAAACATCTATTGAGAATATTTGTTTCCCCTGATCCTTATTAAACATCAATAAACGAGAGCTGGTGTTCCCCACATAAGCAGAAAAACAAGCCAAGAGGTAAGAGTGCAGAGGGTGCAGAGAAGCTCAGGGGAAGGTACCACAGTAAGAAGGTATACAGGTTTAAATTAAAAAGTAAGATATTCACTTCAGTCACAAAACATCTGAGTAACAGTCATTGGTAAGAGGAAAAAGGAAAAATACAAAAGGAGAGAGTTGTTTATGATAAGGATGTCTGAGAAAATCAGAGAAAGAGACTAAAGGAAATGGAAAAGGTATAGAGGTTCAAAGAAAATTCATATACAGGTCAGTGGAAGAAATAAACTGTTTGCTGCGGGCTCTCATATCTACAAATATAAATTTAAGATTAGTAATTGCATTAAAAATTTTCACCATACCAGGCTAATTGTTTAAAATTTCCATTTATTTCTCTAAAGAAAATTATATGTACTTGTTAAAAAGTTCTAGAGTTTGCCTCCAATATGGCAAGACCAGACATTTTTTGTGCAAAATACTGTTCTTGTCTGGACTGTTTGGCTTTATGCTGTATGGACTGGACATGGAGGACCCACAGGAAAGTGACTGCTGATACAAGATGGACATTTCTACAAGCTTCCTGCTTCATGGAAGAGTCTGGTAGACAGTCTGTAGGGTGTGGAGAAAAGTGACTGATAAACTGCCAACACACGTGGGACATTTTTAAATGTCTTAATTTGCTGAAAAGTCTACCAGACACACCATGGCCTATAGGTTGAAGATGGAACATTACAGAAGAAAGTCATATCTGACCAGGCGAGTTGTCCCTTTCAATTCTAGAGTTTATATATTACCTTTCTGTGTTCTTTGATGGAGTTGAAGACTGATAGTTAAGGTTAGAGTTTTCCTTAGTTGGGATTAAAGTTAAATATAGGACTTTAGACTCAAAAATCTTTAACCAAACATATTTTAACTTGTGAATAAACAATATTGTGAGCACTCATTACTGTAACCCAGGTACTTAGGTGTTTAAAGTCTTAACAGTTTCCTCCAATATGAATTGCTTTATATAATACAAATCAAATGAGTAGGATTGGAATAAGAGAAATGAATCTTCCCAACGAGGCCTATTATATTGTTAAAGTCATAAGTGAAAGAGCCTCCATTGCAGGGCCTCTGCTAAAGAGGCATCAACTGCAGAGTTCCAGGTCTCAGCAAGATCTGCCTGTCAGAGCAGAATCATCCAGATATGAGCCCAGGATTTCACGGCCCTGGCCCTGGCCCTGGCCCTGGCCCTGGCCCTGGCCCTGGCCCTGGCCCAATGCAAATCTAATCAATGCCAAGAAACCATGGGATCAAGTTCCTCTAGGGGTGAATTATGAGAAATTATCTCTCTACTCATGGTGCCATCTCGTCAGTGTTACCAAAAAAGGCCCATTAAATAATTATCAATTTAATTTATTAAAAAAATCATTATTCCAAGAAGAGATTTTAAAAAACTGAACTATTTCACATCGGCAGTTTCTGAGAGGTTGCAACAGAACTGACCCATGAAGGACACAGTGACCACTGATTTTAAAAATAGAATAACTGAATAATCTCCTCATCAGAGAATCTCATCTAATGAATTCTGTCGGGCTGTTAACATGACACACCACCAACAATAAATAACTCTAAATGACCATATTAGAAAGCGGGGTACAGGACTTAATGGAGCACAGTCAATTGAGGAATCCAAAATGACTGAAAGAAACAGAAGACACTGCTCAAAATCCTTAATCATCAGCCTAATGCAAATCTAAACAACTCTGAGAAACCATGTGATCAAGCTCCTCTAAAGCAAAGAGGATGCAGAGGAGTTCATGTTATTTTCAATAAAGGGAAAGGAATTATGGTACAGGCGATTAATTGTATTGTTTCCATTCTAGAAATTAGAAAACTGAAGCATAGAAAAAAGTTTTAAAATACTCATCATTGTACTTGAATGGCACAATGATGCTTTCGTTTTCATGCATATGTCACTATAGGCAAGTTGTAGCTTGAGAGACTGGTAAGTATGTAGAACTCAAAAGAAGGAGCCCTGCTTTGTTTTTGTGAGAAACTCAGTGAGGCTGTAAGGTTAGTTCATCGGTGGGTATCCTCCTTCAAGCATGTGGGAGGGGCACTAGAATGTGACAGAATGTTGGTTCATAAATGATGCCTGGCAACCCTCTTGCATTATGTATCCTGGTATCATGGGCCAGAGAGCAGCTTCGAGAAAGTGTTATCATGGGACATTACAGTCTCCCAAGGTAACTATCTCCTAAAACTTTTAATGACAACATTTGACTAACCTAAACAAGTCATAGCCACACCTCTGGAGGTGTGCCTACAACTTTTACTGGTTGCCAAATTCAAGATTACCTAACCATCAGAGAACGTAGTCTGTGGAGAAACAGTTCAAAGTCTTCTGTTTATGAATACTCTCTCTCCTAAGAAGTCACACTATGGAATAAAAGACAAATAAGACTCACAATTATTCATCGAAAGGTGAGTTTGCCATTGATGACTTCCTTCAGGAAGGTGATAATCCATTTGTTGGAGTAGACTTTGTGATTATTGGATTCCAGTCCATCTCTTTTGAGGCAGCCGTCCAACATTAAATATGTGATATCTACTAAAAACCCTGCATACACAATGACAGTTCAGCATTTAAACATGTTACTACTGTGCTCTGCGATTAAATAAGGGATGAACCTGGGAGTTTCCCACAATCATGTGGGAGTCAACAGAGAGTCAATTGTGTGGAGTATGGCAGAAAATTTCGTCCTCTGATTATGTTGTTATTTGATTATTAAAATAGGACATTAGATAATCCATGATCAGTGGATTGTGGTTACACGATGTGGGAGGCAATTGTTATAGACCATCTTAATATCAATTATGTAGTTAAAATATTTAAATTTTTCACGATAGCATCGTTCATAAGCCTGGTTGGAGCCACCTTAGAAGTGGATGATGTTACATGAACTCATTATTTGATTATGTAATTATATAAAACAATGATTATATAATCCATGACACCTGGAGTCTGGTGCCACAGATAATCTAATTACATAATTAATGTATTTAAATTGACAATCTGTGTTAATCCCCAATATAATGTAAATCTGTGTGTAATTATGTAAACCAAAAATCCTCCATTCCATGAAGAGACCTGTAAAGCTCCCACTTGTGTTAATGTGCAAAATCATCACAGTTTATGATTCATGGTTTCAATGGATGATGATGACATTCTTCATGACTGGAGTCTCGCCATACTTCCCAGCCAATTAAATGCTACATCACCTCTTTATTGGGACAGTTAGCTATCACTGACTTATTTAATTCTTTAAATTACTTAAACGACAGACAATGCCAACACCGATTATTAGTAGGTTGGAGATATCTGTCAGCGACAAATTAGGAAACTTGTAGACATGGGCAGAGCATTTTCTGAATGCCTATGCGTCTTCCAGACCACTAGGAATGCTGGAGAATAGAGTCCAGAAGATTGCATGGTGCCCTCCGAGAAGTAAAAGAACTTTTCCAAGGTCTGCATGGTGGTCTGGGTGTTGACTACTTGCTCTTCCTCCACATCTTCACATCGGTTATGGTCTACGTCTAGAAGATGTAGCGGCACTAGGAGGTCGGCACCATCACCGAGACGTGGCAAAAGGATGACGACTCAGAACACGGAAGAACATCTCTCTCTCTCTCAGCTATGCTGTTGATGCCCCTTCTGCAGCCACCTTTTCAGCTGATATCAACATTTTGGCTACTACTGGTTTGCCAGGAATGGGCCAATTACCTCAGGTCCTGCTGCAACATAACAGAGATTCAGGCACTGGTGAGGATGTCAGGCCAACAGAATTCACCAGGCAAGAAAGTATGATTATCTGACGATTAAATGATGGAATATTAAAAAAAATCTGTGATGACAGCATCCGTTTTCATATCTGGCAAATCTGCCCAGGAATTGATGGTACGAAAAATTTCAACGACTTAGATATGTAAAGATGTAATTATTAAATTGTTTCATTATATAATCTGTGAACCCTGAAGTGTGGTGCCACCTTGTGTGACTCAAGTGTGACAGACGATCTAACAATCTGATGCTTTCATTATTTAAATCTATCTTTTTCTACTCCAGGAAGAGTGGAGTCTGGAGCCCCCTTGTTGGTGTTAAAATGTCTCTTGTGATTTCATTATTTATTAATTTAAATCAATGTTGATCTCATTTTGTTATCTGTCTAGGGGTGAATTATGAGAAATTATCTTTCCATTCATTCATTTTATTGTTCAAATCTATGATGAAGAACTCAGTGACTCTTCAGTATTGGTCAATCTTTAGGTTTCGTGCATATAACACCATCCACTAGTTTAATATTTATTCATTGAATTTTGAAAATCTGTCATTATGTACTCAGTCACCACTAAAGTTTTTAGCCTCCTTAGGGGAGTCCATCGTGCCAGAACATCGCATCATCTACTAGTACACTTCCTTATTTACCGGTTAAACTAGGAAATTAAATAATAATTCATCACTTAATTAACGTGTTTGAAATACAGGTAATGTTATGGACCCTAAGACCCTTTTGGAGTCAGATTTTGTGAGTAGACGAAGTAACATCATCTCATTACTTCATCATTTAGCTCTGTAAATAGGTCATTACATCATCGATAGTTTTAGGACTTTGGTGCCATCTCGTCAGTGATAGTATCAAACGCCAGCTAATTAATTATCAATTTAATTTTATAAATAAATCATTATTCCACGAAGAGACCAGTCTGACTACTCCATGTGGGATTTAAATATGCACCACCATGACATTACTCAATCATTTTTCATTATATATCCATTATTTGAATCGGTGAAGATGTTGTTCTTCTTGCCTGGAGTAGGGCCATTCCTCCATGGGAGTTAATCACGTGGCAGTATTTAATCATCTAAGTACTCCTTCCTGGACAATCACTGGAGTTTGGTTCCATCTTATGAAAGTTAAGTATGGAGGACAATCCCATTATTAACTTACTTGATTGCATAAGTAATGACGGTGTCATCCGTCATGTGGCTGCTATGGGATTGACACAGCAGGAGATCGGTACCAGAAGCAGTGCCCAGAGAATGGGGGACACTGCCTCATACAGTGATTACTGATTACGTAGTAGTACATTTTTAACAATCGAATGATTACACGATTATAAAAAACTGTACTGTTTCCAATCATCAGTTTCTGTGAGGTTGCAACAGAACTGACCCATGAAGGACACAGTGACCACCGATTTTAAAAATGAAATAACTGAATAATCTTCTGATCAGGGAATCTCATCTCATGAACTCTTTCGGGCTGATAACATGACACACCACCAACAATAAATAACTCTAAATAACCATCTTAGAAATCGGGGTACAGGACTTAATAGAGAACAGTCAATTGAGGAATCCAAAATGACTGAAAGAAACATAAGACACTGCTCAAAATCCTTAATCATCAGCCTAATGCAAATCTAAACAACTCTGAGAAACCATGGGATCAAGCTTCTCTAATGGTAAGAGGATGAAGAGGAGTATGTTTTATTTTCAATAAAGAGAAAATGATTCAGGTAGAGGCGATTAATTGTATTGTTTCCATTCTAGAAATTAGAAAATTGAAGCATGGAAAAAAAGTTTTAAAATACTCATCATTGTACTTGAATGGCACAATGATGCTTTCGTTTTCATGCTTACGTCACTATAGGCATTTTGTAGCTTGAGAGACGGGTAAATATGTAGAAGTCAAGTAAAAGAGCCTTGCTTTGTTTTTGTGAGAAACTCAGTGAGGTTGTAGGGTTAGTTCACTGGTGGGTATACTCCTTTTAGCCTGTGGGAGGGGCACTAGAATGTGACAGGATGTTGGTTCATAAATGTTGCCTGGCAACCCTCCTTGCATTCTGTATCCTGGTATCATGGGCCAAGGACAAGAGAGCAGCTTCGAGAAAGTGTTATCATGGGACATTACAGTCTGCCAAGATAACTATCTCCTTAAACTTTTCATGACAGCATTTGATTCGCCTAACAAAGTCAGAGCCACACCTCTGGAAGTGTGCCTACAGCTTTTCCTGTTTACCAAATTCAAGATTACCTAATCATCAGAGAACATAGTCTGTGGAGAAACAGTTCAGAGTCTTCTGTTTATGAATACTCTCTCTCCTAAGAAGTAAAACCACGGACTAAAAGGTAATAAGACTCAAGATTATTCATCAAACAGGTGAGTTTTACATTGTTGACTTCCTTCAGGAAGGTGATGATCCATTTGTTAGAGTAGACTTAGCGATTATTAGATTTCAGTCCATCTCTTTTGAGGCAGCCGTCCAACATTAAATATGTGGTATCTTCTAAAAACCCTGCATACACAATGACAGTTCAGCATTTAAACATGTTACTACTGTGCTCTGCGATTAAATAAGGGATGAACCTGGGAGTTTCCCACAATCATGTGGGAGTCAACTGAGAGAAAATTGTGTGGAGAATGGCAGACCATTTCGTCCTCTGATTATGTTGTTATTTGATTATTAAACTAGGACATTATATAATCCATGATCAGTGGATTGTGGTTACGCGATGTGGGAGGCAATTATTATAGACCATCTTACTAACAATTATGTAGTTAAAATATTTGAATTAATCAAGACAGCATCATTCATGAGCCTGGTTTGGAGCCACCTTAGGGAAGTGGATGATGTTACATGAACTCATTATTTGATTATTTAGTTATATAAAACAATGATTATATCGTCCATGACACCTGGAATCTAGTGCCATAGATCATCTAATTACATAATTAATGTATTTAAATTGACAATCTGTGTTAATCCCCAAGATAATGTAAATCTGTGTGTAATTATGTAAACCAAAAAATTGTCCACTCCATGAAGAGACCCGTCAAGCTCCCTCTTGTGGCGTTTATGTGCAATATCATCACAGTTTATGATTCATGGTTTCAATGGATGATGATGACATTCTTCATGACTGGAGTCTGGCCATACTTCCCAGCCAATTAAATGCTACATCACCTCTTTATTGGGACAGTTAGCTATCACTGACTTATTTAATTCTTTAAATTACTTAAACGACAGACAATGCCAACACCGATTATTAGTAGGTTGGAGATATCTGTCAGCGACAAATTAGGAAACTTGTAGACATGGGCAGAGCATTTTCTGAATGCCTATGCGTCTTCCAGACCACTAGGAATGCTGGAGAATAGAGTCCAGAAGATTGCATGGTGCCCTCCGAGAAGTAAAAGAACTTTTCCAAGGTCTGCATGGTGGTCTGGGTGTTGACTACTTGCTCTTCCTCCACATCTTCACATCGGTTATGGTCTACGTCTAGAAGATGTAGCGGCACTAGGAGGTCGGCACCATCACCGAGACGTGGCAAAAGGATGACGACTCAGAACACGGAAGAACATCTCTCTCTCTCTCAGCTATGCTGTTGATGCCCCTTCTGCAGCCACCTTTTCAGCTGATATCAACATTTTGGCTACTACTGGTTTGCCAGGAATGGGCCAATTACCTCAGGTCCTGCTGCAACATAACAGAGATTCAGGCACTGGTGAGGATGTCAGGCCAACAGAATTCACCAGGCAAGAAAGTATGATTATCTGACGATTAAATGATGGAATATTAAAAAAAATCTGTGATGACAGCATCCGTTTTCATATCTGGCAAATCTGCCCAGGAATTGATGGTACGAAAAATTTCAACGACTTAGATATGTAAAGATGTAATTATTAAATTGTTTCATTATATAATCTGTGAACCCTGAAGTGTGGTGCCACCTTGTGTGACTCAAGTGTGACAGACGATCTAACAATCTGATGCTTTCATTATTTAAATCTGTCTTTTTCTACTCCAGGAAGAGTGGAGTCTGGAGCCCCCTTGTTGGTGTTAAAATGTCTCTTGTGATTTCATTATTTATTAATTTAAATCAATGTTGATCTCATTTTGTTATCTGTCTAGGGGTGAATTATGAGAAATTATCTTTCCATTCATTCATTTTATTGTTCAAATCTATGATGAAGAACTCAGTGACTCTTCAGTATTGGTCAATCTTTAGGTTTCGTGCATATAACACCATCCACTAGTTTAATATTTATTCATTGAATTTTGAAAATCTGTCATTATGTACTCAGTGACCACTAAAGTTTTTAGCCTCCTTAGGGGAGTCCATCGTGCCAGAACATCGCATCATCTACTAGTACACTTCCTTATTTACCGGTTAAACTAGGAAATTAAATAATAATTCATCACTTAATTAACGTGTTTGAAATACAGGTAATGTTATGGACCCTAAGACCCTTTTGGAGTCAGATTTTGTGAGTAGACGAAGTAACATCATCTCATTACTTCATCATTTAGCTCTGTAAATAGGTCATTACATCATCGATAGTTTTAGGACTTTGGTGCCATCTCGTCAGTGATAGTATCAAACGCCAGCTAATTAATTATCAATTTAATTTTATAAATAAATCATTATTCCACGAAGAGACCAGTCTGACTACTCCATGTGGGATTTAAATATGCACCACCATGACATTACTCAATCATTTTTCATTATATATCCATTATTTGAATCGGTGAAGATGTTGTTCTTCTTGCCTGGAGTAGGGCCATTCCTCCATGGGAGTTAATCACGTGGCAGTATTTAATCATCTAAGTACTCCTTCCTGGACAATCACTGGAGTTTGGTTCCATCTTATGAAAGTTAAGTATGGAGGACAATCCCATTATTAACTTACTTGATTGCATAAGTAATGACGGTGTCATCCGTCATGTGGCTGCTATGGGATTGACACAGCAGGAGATCGGTACCAGAAGCAGTGCCCAGAGAATGGGGGACACTGCCTCATACAGTGATTACTGATTACGTAGTAGTACATTTTTAACAATCGAATGATTACACGATTATAAAAAACTGTACTGTTTCCAATCATCAGTTTCTGTGAGGTTGCAACAGAACTGACCCATGAAGGACACAGTGACCACCGATTTTAAAAATGAAATAACTGAATAATCTTCTGATCAGGGAATCTCATCTCATGAACTCTTTCGGGCTGATAACATGACACACCACCAACAATAAATAACTCTAAATAACCATCTTAGAAATCGGGGTACAGGACTTAATAGAGAACAGTCAATTGAGGAATCCAAAATGACTGAAAGAAACATAAGACACTGCTCAAAATCCTTAATCATCAGCCTAATGCAAATCTAAACAACTCTGAGAAACCATGGGATCAAGCTTCTCTAATGGTAAGAGGATGAAGAGGAGTATGTTTTATTTTCAATAAAGAGAAAATGATTCAGGTAGAGGCGATTAATTGTATTGTTTCCATTCTAGAAATTAGAAAATTGAAGCATGGAAAAAAGTTTTAAAATACTCATCATTGTACTTGAATGGCACAATGATGCTTTCGTTTTCATGCTTACGTCACTATAGGCATTTTGTAGCTTGAGAGACGGGTAAATATGTAGAAGTCAAGTAAAAGAGCCTTGCTTTGTTTTTGTGAGAAACTCAGTGAGGTTGTAGGGTTAGTTCACTGGTGGGTATACTCCTTTTAGCCTGTGGGAGGGGCACTAGAATGTGACAGGATGTTGGTTCATAAATGTTGCCTGGCAACCCTCCTTGCATTCTGTATCCTGGTATCATGGGCCAAGGACAAGAGAGCAGCTTCGAGAAAGTGTTATCATGGGACATTACAGTCTGCCAAGATAACTATCTCCTTAAACTTTTCATGACAGCATTTGATTCGCCTAACAAAGTCAGAGCCACACCTCTGGAAGTGTGCCTACAGCTTTTCCTGTTTACCAAATTCAAGATTACCTAATCATCAGAGAACATAGTCTGTGGAGAAACAGTTCAGAGTCTTCTGTTTATGAATACTCTCTCTCCTAAGAAGTAAAACCACGGACTAAAAGGTAATAAGACTCAAGATTATTCATCAAACAGGTGAGTTTTACATTGTTGACTTCCTTCAGGAAGGTGATGATCCATTTGTTAGAGTAGACTTAGCGATTATTAGATTTCAGTCCATCTCTTTTGAGGCAGCCGTCCAACATTAAATATGTGATATCTTCTAAAAACCCTGCATACACAATGACAGTTCAGCATTTAAACATGTTACTACTGTGCTCTGCGATTAAATAAGGGATGAACCTGGGAGTTTCCCACAATCATGTGGGAGTCAACTGAGAGAAAATTGTGTGGAGAATGGCAGACCATTTCGTCCTCTGATTATGTTGTTATTTGATTATTAAACTAGGACATTATATAATCCATGATCAGTGGATTGTGGTTACGCGATGTGGGAGGCAATTATTATAGACCATCTTACTAACAATTATGTAGTTAAAATATTTGAATTAATCAAGACAGCATCATTCATGAGCCTGGTTTGGAGCCACCTTAGGGAAGTGGATGATGTTACATGAACTCATTATTTGATTATTTAGTTATATAAAACAATGATTATATCGTCCATGACACCTGGAATCTAGTGCCATAGATCATATAATTACATAATTAATGTATTTAAATTGACAATCTGTGTTAATCCCCAAGATAATGTAAATCTGTGTGTAATTATGTAAACCAAAAAATTGTCCACTCCATGAAGAGACCCGTCAAGCTCCCTCTTGTGGCGTTTATGTGCAATATCATCACAGTTTATGATTCATGGTTTCAATGGATGATGATGACATTCTTCATGACTGGAGTCTGGCCATACTTCCCAGCCAATTAAATGCTACATCACCTCTTTATTGGGACAGTTAGCTATCACTGACTTATTTAATTCTTTAAATTACTTAAACGACAGACAATGCCAACACCGATTATTAGTAGGTTGGAGATATCTGTCAGCGACAAATTAGGAAACTTGTAGACATGGGCAGAGCATTTTCTGAATGCCTATGCGTCTTCCAGACCACTAGGAATGCTGGAGAATAGAGTCCAGAAGATTGCATGGTGCCCTCCGAGAAGTAAAAGAACTTTTCCAAGGTCTGCATGGTGGTCTGGGTGTTGACTACTTGCTCTTCCTCCACATCTTCACATCGGTTATGGTCTACGTCTAGAAGATGTAGCGGCACTAGGAGGTCGGCACCATCACCGAGACGTGGCAAAAGGATGACGACTCAGAACACGGAAGAACATCTCTCTCTCTCTCAGCTATGCTGTTGATGCCCCTTCTGCAGCCACCTTTTCAGCTGATATCAACATTTTGGCTACTACTGGTTTGCCAGGAATGGGCCAATTACCTCAGGTCCTGCTGCAACATAACAGAGATTCAGGCACTGGTGAGGATGTCAGGCCAACAGAATTCACCAGGCAAGAAAGTATGATTATCTGACGATTAAATGATGGAATATTAAAAAAAATCTGTGATGACAGCATCCGTTTTCATATCTGGTAAATCTGCCCAGGAATTGATGGTACGAAAAATTTCAACGACTTAGATATGTAAAGATGTAATTATTAAATTGTTTCATTATATAATCTGTGAACCCTGAAGTGTGGTGCCACCTTGTGTGACTCAAGTGTGACAGACGATCTAACAATCTGATGCTTTCATTATTTAAATCTGTCTTTTTCTACTCCAGGAAGAGTGGAGTCTGGAGCCCCCTTGTTGGTGTTAAAATGTCTCTTGTGATTTCATTATTTATTAATTTAAATCAATGTTGATCTCATTTTGTTATCTGTCTAGGGGTGAATTATGAGAAATTATCTTTCCATTCATTCATTTTATTGTTCAAATCTATGATGAAGAACTCAGTGACTCTTCAGTATTGGTCAATCTTTAGGTTTCGTGCATATAACACCATCCACTAGTTTAATATTTATTCATTGAATTTTGAAAATCTGTCATTATGTATTCAGTGACCACTAAAGTTTTTAGCCTCCTTAGGGGAGTCCATCGTGCCAGAACATCGCATCATCTACTAGTACACTTCCTTATTTACCGGTTAAACTAGGAAATTAAATAATAATTCATCACTTAATTAACGTGTTTGAAATACAGGTAATGTTATGGACCCTAAGACCCTTTTGGAGTCAGATTTTGTGAGTAGACGAAGTAACATCATCTCATTACTTCATCATTTAGCTCTGTAAATAGGTCATTACATCATCGATAGTTTTAGGACTTTGGTGCCATCTCGTCAGTGATAGTATCAAACGCCAGCTAATTAATTATCAATTTAATTTTATAAATAAATCATTATTCCACGAAGAGACCAGTCTGACTACTCCATGTGGGATTTAAATATGCACCACCATGACATTACTCAATCATTTTTCATTATATATCCATTATTTGAATCGGTGAAGATGTTGTTCTTCTTGCCTGGAGTAGGGCCATTCCTCCATGGGAGTTAATCACGTGGCAGTATTTAATCATCTAAGTACTCCTTCCTGGACAATCACTGGAGTTTGGTTCCATCTTATGAAAGTTAAGTATGGAGGACAATCCCATTATTAACTTACTTGATTGCATAAGTAATGACGGTGTCATCCGTCATGTGGCTGCTATGGGATTGACACAGCAGGAGATCGGTACCAGAAGCAGTGCCCAGAGAATGGGGGACACTGCCTCATACAGTGATTACTGATTACGTAGTAGTACATTTTTAACAATCGAATGATTACACGATTATAAAAAACTGTACTGTTTCCAATCATCAGTTTCTGTGAGGTTGCAACAGAACTGACCCATGAAGGACACAGTGACCACCGATTTTAAAAATGAAATAACTGAATAATCTTCTGATCAGGGAATCTCATCTCATGAACTCTTTCGGGCTGATAACATGACACACCACCAACAATAAATAACTCTAAATAACCATCTTAGAAATCGGGGTACAGGACTTAATAGAGAACAGTCAATTGAGGAATCCAAAATGACTGAAAGAAACATAAGACACTGCTCAAAATCCTTAATCATCAGCCTAATGCAAATCTAAACAACTCTGAGAAACCATGGGATCAAGCTTCTCTAATGGTAAGAGGATGAAGAGGAGTATGTTTTATTTTCAATAAAGAGAAAATGATTCAGGTAGAGGCGATTAATTGTATTGTTTCCATTCTAGAAATTAGAAAATTGAAGCATGGAAAAAAGTTTTAAAATACTCATCATTGTACTTGAATGGCACAATGATGCTTTCGTTTTCATGCTTACGTCACTATAGGCATTTTGTAGCTTGAGAGACGGGTAAATATGTAGAAGTCAAGTAAAAGAGCCTTGCTTTGTTTTTGTGAGAAACTCAGTGAGGTTGTAGGGTTAGTTCACTGGTGGGTATACTCCTTTTAGCCTGTGGGAGGGGCACTAGAATGTGACAGGATGTTGGTTCATAAATGTTGCCTGGCAACCCTCCTTGCATTCTGTATCCTGGTATCTTGGGCCAAGGACAAGAGAGCAGCTTCGAGAAAGTGTTATCATGGGACATTACAGTCTGCCAAGATAACTATCTCCTTAAACTTTTCATGACAGCATTTGATTCGCCTAACAAAGTCAGAGCCACACCTCTGGAAGTGTGCCTACAGCTTTTCCTGTTTACCAAATTCAAGATTACCTAATCATCAGAGAACATAGTCTGTGGAGAAACAGTTCAGAGTCTTCTGTTTATGAATACTCTCTCTCCTAAGAAGTAAAACCACGGACTAAAAGGTAATAAGACTCAAGATTATTCATCAAACAGGTGAGTTTTACATTGTTGACTTCCTTCAGGAAGGTGATGATCCATTTGTTAGAGTAGACTTAGCGATTATTAGATTTCAGTCCATCTCTTTTGAGGCAGCCGTCCAACATTAAATATGTGATATCTTCTAAAAACCCTGCATACACAATGACAGTTCAGCATTTAAACATGTTACTACTGTGCTCTGCGATTAAATAAGGGATGAACCTGGGAGTTTCCCACAATCATGTGGGAGTCAACTGAGAGAAAATTGTGTGGAGAATGGCAGACCATTTCGTCCTCTGATTATGTTGTTATTTGATTATTAAAATAGGACATTATATAATCCATGATCAGTGGATTGTGGTTACGCGATGTGGGAGGCAATTATTATAGACCATCTTACTAACAATTATGTAGTTAAAATATTTGAATTAATTAAGACAGCATCATTCATGAGCCTGGTTTGGAGCCACCTTAGGGAAGTGGATGATGTTACATGAACTCATTATTTGATTATTTAGTTATATAAAACAATGATTATATCGTCCATGACACCTGGAATCTAGTGCCATAGATCATCTAATTACATAATTAATGTATTTAAATTGACAATCTGTGTTAATCCCCAAGATAATGTAAATCTGTGTGTAATTAAGTAAACCAAAAATTGTCCACTCCATGAAGAGACCCGTCAAGCTCCCTCTTGTGGCGTTTATGTGCAATATCATCACAGTTTATGATTCATGGTTTCAATGGATGATGATGACATTCTTCATGACTGGAGTCTGGCCATACTTCCCAGCCAATTAAAGGCTACATCACCTCTTTATTGGGACAGTTAGCTATCACTGACTTATTTAATTCTTTAAATTACTTAAATGGCAGACAATGCCAACACCGATTATTAGTAGGTTGGAGATATCTGTCAGCGACAAATTAGGAAACTTGTAGACATGGGCAGAGCATTTTCTGAATGCCTATGCGTCTTCCAGACCACTAGGAATGCTGGAGAATAGAGTCCAGAAGATTGCATGGTGCCCTCCGAGAAGTAAAAGAACTTTTCCAAGGTCTGCATGGTGGTCTGGGTGTTGACTACTTGCTCTTCCTCCACATCTTCACATCGGTTATGGTCTACGTCTAGAAGATGTAGCGGCACTAGGAGGTCGGCACCATCACCGAGACGTGGCAAAAGGATGACGACTCAGAACACGGAAGAACATCTCTCTCTCTCTCAGCTATGCTGTTGATGCCCCTTCTGCAGCCACCTTTTCAGCTGATATCAACATTTTGGCTACTACTGGTTTGCCAGGAATGGGCCAATTACCTCAGGTCCTGCTGCAACATAACAGAGATTCAGGCACTGGTGAGGATGTCAGGCCAACAGAATTCACCAGGCAAGAAAGTATGATTATCTGACGATTAAATGATGGAATATTAAAAAAAATCTGTGATGACAGCATCCGTTTTCATATCTGGCAAATCTGCCCAGGAATTGATGGTACGAAAAATTTCAACGACTTAGATATGTAAAGATGTAATTATTAAATTGTTTCATTATATAATCTGTGAACCCTGAAGTGTGGTGCCACCTTGTGTGACTCAAGTGTGACAGACGATCTAACAATCTGATGCTTTCATTATTTAAATCTGTCTTTTTCTACTCCAGGAAGAGTGGAGTCTGGAGCCCCCTTGTTGGTGTTAAAATGTCTCTTGTGATTTCATTATTTATTAATTTAAATCAATGTTGATCTCATTTTGTTATCTGTCTAGGGGTGAATTATGAGAAATTATCTTTCCATTCATTCATTTTATTGTTCAAATCTATGATGAAGAACTCAGTGACTCTTCAGTATTGGTCAATCTTTAGGTTTCGTGCATATAACACCATCCACTAGTTTAATATTTATTCATTGAATTTTGAAAATCTGTCATTATGTATTCAGTGACCACTAAAGTTTTTAGCCTCCTTAGGGGAGTCCATCGTGCCAGAACATCGCATCATCTACTAGTACACTTCCTTATTTACCGGTTAAACTAGGAAATTAAATAATAATTCATCACTTAATTAACGTGTTTGAAATACAGGTAATGTTATGGACCCTAAGACCCTTTTGGAGTCAGATTTTGTGAGTAGACGAAGTAACATCATCTCATTACTTCATCATTTAGCTCTGTAAATAGGTCATTACATCATCGATAGTTTTAGGACTTTGGTGCCATCTCGTCAGTGATAGTATCAAACGCCAGCTAATTAATTATCAATTTAATTTTATAAATAAATCATTATTCCACGAAGAGACCAGTCTGACTACTCCATGTGGGATTTAAATATGCACCACCATGACATTACTCAATCATTTTTCATTATATATCCATTATTTGAATCGGTGAAGATGTTGTTCTTCTTGCCTGGAGTAGGGCCATTCCTCCATGGGAGTTAATCACGTGGCAGTATTTAATCATCTAAGTACTCCTTCCTGGACAATCACTGGAGTTTGGTTCCATCTTATGAAAGTTAAGTATGGAGGACAATCCCATTATTAACTTACTTGATTGCATAAGTAATGACGGTGTCATCCGTCATGTGGCTGCTATGGGATTGACACAGCAGGAGATCGGTACCAGAAGCAGTGCCCAGAGAATGGGGGACACTGCCTCATACAGTGATTACTGATTACGTAGTAGTACATTTTTAACAATCGAATGATTACACGATTATAAAAAACTGTACTGTTTCCAATCATCAGTTTCTGTGAGGTTGCAACAGAACTGACCCATGAAGGACACAGTGACCACCGATTTTAAAAATGAAATAACTGAATAATCTTCTGATCAGGGAATCTCATCTCATGAACTCTTTCGGGCTGATAACATGACACACCACCAACAATAAATAACTCTAAATAACCATCTTAGAAATCGGGGTACAGGACTTAATAGAGAACAGTCAATTGAGGAATCCAAAATGACTGAAAGAAACATAAGACACTGCTCAAAATCCTTAATCATCAGCCTAATGCAAATCTAAACAACTCTGAGAAACCATGGGATCAAGCTTCTCTAATGGTAAGAGGATGAAGAGGAGTATGTTTTATTTTCAATAAAGAGAAAATGATTCAGGTAGAGGCGATTAATTGTATTGTTTCCATTCTAGAAATTAGAAAATTGAAGCATGGAAAAAAAGTTTTAAAATACTCATCATTGTACTTGAATGGCACAATGATGCTTTCGTTTTCATGCTTACGTCACTATAGGCATTTTGTAGCTTGAGAGACGGGTAAATATGTAGAAGTCAAGTAAAAGAGCCTTGCTTTGTTTTTGTGAGAAACTCAGTGAGGTTGTAGGGTTAGTTCACTGGTGGGTATACTCCTTTTAGCCTGTGGGAGGGGCACTAGAATGTGACAGGATGTTGGTTCATAAATGTTGCCTGGCAACCCTCCTTGCATTCTGTATCCTGGTATCATGGGCCAAGGACAAGAGAGCAGCTTCGAGAAAGTGTTATCATGGGACATTACAGTCTGCCAAGATAACTATCTCCTTAAACTTTTCATGACAGCATTTGATTCGCCTAACAAAGTCAGAGCCACACCTCTGGAAGTGTGCCTACAGCTTTTCCTGTTTACCAAATTCAAGATTACCTAATCATCAGAGAACATAGTCTGTGGAGAAACAGTTCAGAGTCTTCTGTTTATGAATACTCTCTCTCCTAAGAAGTAAAACCACGGACTAAAAGGTAATAAGACTCAAGATTATTCATCAAACAGGTGAGTTTTACATTGTTGACTTCCTTCAGGAAGGTGATGATCCATTTGTTAGAGTAGACTTAGCGATTATTAGATTTCAGTCCATCTCTTTTGAGGCAGCCGTCCAACATTAAATATGTGATATCTTCTAAAAACCCTGCATACACAATGACAGTTCAGCATTTAAACATGTTACTACTGTGCTCTGCGATTAAATAAGGGATGAACCTGGGAGTTTCCCACAATCATGTGGGAGTCAACTGAGAGAAAATTGTGTGGAGAATGGCAGACCATTTCGTCCTCTGATTATGTTGTTATTTGATTATTAAAATAGGACATTATATAATCCATGATCAGTGGATTGTGGTTACGCGATGTGGGAGGCAATTATTATAGACCATCTTACTAACAATTATGTAGTTAAAATATTTGAATTAATCAAGACAGCATCATTCATGAGCCTGGTTTGGAGCCACCTTAGGGAAGTGGATGATGTTACATGAACTCATTATTTGATTATTTAGTTATATAAAACAATGATTATATCGTCCATGACACCTGGAATCTAGTGCCATAGATCATCTAATTACATAATTAATGTATTTAAATTGACAATCTGTGTTAATCCCCAAGATAATGTAAATCTGTGTGTAATTAAGTAAACCAAAAATTGTCCACTCCATGAAGAGACCCGTCAAGCTCCCTCTTGTGGCGTTTATGTGCAATATCATCACAGTTTATGATTCATGGTTTCAATGGATGATGATGACATTCTTCATGACTGGAGTCTGGCCATACTTCCCAGCCAATTAAAGGCTACATCACCTCTTTATTGGGACAGTTAGCTATCACTGACTTATTTAATTCTTTAAATTACTTAAACGGCAGACAATGCCAACACCGATTATTAGTAGGTTGGAGATATCTGTCAGCGACAAATTAGGAAACTTGTAGACATGGGCAGAGCATTTTCTGAATGCCTATGCGTCTTCCAGACCACTAGGAATGCTGGAGAATAGAGTCCAGAAGATTGCATGGTGCCCTCCGAGAAGTAAAAGAACTTTTCCAAGGTCTGCATGGTGGTCTGGGTGTTGACTACTTGCTCTTCCTCCACATCTTCACATCGGTTATGGTCTACGTCTAGAAGATGTAGCGGCACTAGGAGGTCGGCACCATCACCGAGACGTGGCAAAAGGATGACGACTCAGAACACGGAAGAACATCTCTCTCTCTCTCAGCTATGCTGTTGATGCCCCTTCTGCAGCCACCTTTTCAGCTGATATCAACATTTTGGCTACTACTGGTTTGCCAGGAATGGGCCAATTACCTCAGGTCCTGCTGCAACATAACAGAGATTCAGGCACTGGTGAGGATGTCAGGCCAACAGAATTCACCAGGCAAGAAAGTATGATTATCTGACGATTAAATGATGGAATATTAAAAAAAATCTGTGATGACAGCATCCGTTTTCATATCTGGCAAATCTGCCCAGGAATTGATGGTACGAAAAATTTCAACGACTTAGATATGTAAAGATGTAATTATTAAATTGTTTCATTATATAATCTGTGAACCCTGAAGTGTGGTGCCACCTTGTGTGACTCAAGTGTGACAGACGATCTAACAATCTGATGCTTTCATTATTTAAATCTGTCTTTTTCTACTCCAGGAAGAGTGGAGTCTGGAGCCCCCTTGTTGGTGTTAAAATGTCTCTTGTGATTTCATTATTTATTAATTTAAATCAATGTTGATCTCATTTTGTTATCTGTCTAGGGGTGAATTATGAGAAATTATCTTTCCATTCATTCATTTTATTGTTCAAATCTATGATGAAGAACTCAGTGACTCTTCAGTATTGGTCAATCTTTAGGTTTCGTGCATATAACACCATCCACTAGTTTAATATTTATTCATTGAATTTTGAAAATCTGTCATTATGTACTCAGTCACCACTAAAGTTTTTAGCCTCCTTAGGGGAGTCCATCGTGCCAGAACATCGCATCATCTACTAGTACACTTCCTTATTTACCGGTTAAACTAGGAAATTAAATAATAATTCATCACTTAATTAACGTGTTTGAAATACAGGTAATGTTATGGACCCTAAGACCCTTTTGGAGTCAGATTTTGTGAGTAGACGAAGTAACATCATCTCATTACTTCATCATTTAGCTCTGTAAATAGGTCATTACATCATCGATAGTTTTAGGACTTTGGTGCCATCTCGTCAGTGATAGTATCAAACGCCAGCTAATTAATTATCAATTTAATTTTATAAATAAATCATTATTCCACGAAGAGACCAGTCTGACTACTCCATGTGGGATTTAAATATGCACCACCATGACATTACTCAATCATTTTTCATTATATATCCATTATTTGAATCGGTGAAGATGTTGTTCTTCTTGCCTGGAGTAGGGCCATTCCTCCATGGGAGTTAATCACGTGGCAGTATTTAATCATCTAAGTACTCCTTCCTGGACAATCACTGGAGTTTGGTTCCATCTTATGAAAGTTAAGTATGGAGGACAATCCCATTATTAACTTACTTGATTGCATAAGTAATGACGGTGTCATCCGTCATGTGGCTGCTATGGGATTGACACAGCAGGAGATCGGTACCAGAAGCAGTGCCCAGAGAATGGGGGACACTGCCTCATACAGTGATTACTGATTACGTAGTAGTACATTTTTAACAATCGAATGATTACACGATTATAAAAAACTGTACTGTTTCCAATCATCAGTTTCTGTGAGGTTGCAACAGAACTGACCCATGAAGGACACAGTGACCACCGATTTTAAAAATGAAATAACTGAATAATCTTCTGATCAGGGAATCTCATCTCATGAACTCTTTCGGGCTGATAACATGACACACCACCAACAATAAATAACTCTAAATAACCATCTTAGAAATCGGGGTACAGGACTTAATAGAGAACAGTCAATTGAGGAATCCAAAATGACTGAAAGAAACATAAGACACTGCTCAAAATCCTTAATCATCAGCCTAATGCAAATCTAAACAACTCTGAGAAACCATGGGATCAAGCTTCTCTAATGGTAAGAGGATGAAGAGGAGTATGTTTTATTTTCAATAAAGAGAAAATGATTCAGGTAGAGGCGATTAATTGTATTGTTTCCATTCTAGAAATTAGAAAATTGAAGCATGGAAAAAAGTTTTAAAATACTCATCATTGTACTTGAATGGCACAATGATGCTTTCGTTTTCATGCTTACGTCACTATAGGCATTTTGTAGCTTGAGAGACGGGTAAATATGTAGAAGTCAAGTAAAAGAGCCTTGCTTTGTTTTTGTGAGAAACTCAGTGAGGTTGTAGGGTTAGTTCACTGGTGGGTATACTCCTTTTAGCCTGTGGGAGGGGCACTAGAATGTGACAGGATGTTGGTTCATAAATGTTGCCTGGCAACCCTCCTTGCATTCTGTATCCTGGTATCATGGGCCAAGGACAAGAGAGCAGCTTCGAGAAAGTGTTATCATGGGACATTACAGTCTGCCAAGATAACTATCTCCTTAAACTTTTCATGACAGCATTTGATTCGCCTAACAAAGTCAGAGCCACACCTCTGGAAGTGTGCCTACAGCTTTTCCTGTTTACCAAATTCAAGATTACCTAATCATCAGAGAACATAGTCTGTGGAGAAACAGTTCAGAGTCTTCTGTTTATGAATACTCTCTCTCCTAAGAAGTAAAACCACGGACTAAAAGGTAATAAGACTCAAGATTATTCATCAAACAGGTGAGTTTTACATTGTTGACTTCCTTCAGGAAGGTGATGATCCATTTGTTAGAGTAGACTTAGCGATTATTAGATTTCAGTCCATCTCTTTTGAGGCAGCCGTCCAACATTAAATATGTGATATCTTCTAAAAACCCTGCATACACAATGACAGTTCAGCATTTAAACATGTTACTACTGTGCTCTGCGATTAAATAAGGGATGAACCTGGGAGTTTCCCACAATCATGTGGGAGTCAACTGAGAGAAAATTGTGTGGAGAATGGCAGACCATTTCGTCCTCTGATTATGTTGTTATTTGATTATTAAAATAGGACATTATATAATCCATGATCAGTGGATTGTGGTTACGCGATGTGGGAGGCAATTATTATAGACCATCTTACTAACAATTATGTAGTTAAAATATTTGAATTAATCAAGACAGCATCATTCATGAGCCTGGTTTGGAGCCACCTTAGGGAAGTGGATGATGTTACATGAACTCATTATTTGATTATTTAGTTATATAAAACAATGATTATATCGTCCATGACACCTGGAATCTAGTGCCATAGATCATCTAATTACATAATTAATGTATTTAAATTGACAATCTGTGTTAATCCCCAAGATAATGTAAATCTGTGTGTAATTAAGTAAACCAAAAATTGTCCACTCCATGAAGAGACCCGTCAAGCTCCCTCTTGTGGCGTTTATGTGCAATATCATCACAGTTTATGATTCATGGTTTCAATGGATGATGATGACATTCTTCATGACTGGAGTCTGGCCATACTTCCCAGCCAATTAAAGGCTACATCACCTCTTTATTGGGACAGTTAGCTATCACTGACTTATTTAATTCTTTAAATTACTTAAACGGCAGACAATGCCAACACCGATTATTAGTAGGTTGGAGATATCTGTCAGCGACAAATTAGGAAACTTGTAGACATGGGCAGAGCATTTTCTGAATGCCTATGCGTCTTCCAGACCACTAGGAATGCTGGAGAATAGAGTCCAGAAGATTGCATGGTGCCCTCCGAGAAGTAAAAGAACTTTTCCAAGGTCTGCATGGTGGTCTGGGTGTTGACTACTTGCTCTTCCTCCACATCTTCACATCGGTTATGGTCTACGTCTAGAAGATGTAGCGGCACTAGGAGGTCGGCACCATCACCGAGACGTGGCAAAAGGATGACGACTCAGAACACGGAAGAACATCTCTCTCTCTCTCAGCTATGCTGTTGATGCCCCTTCTGCAGCCACCTTTTCAGCTGATATCAACATTTTGGCTACTACTGGTTTGCCAGGAATGGGCCAATTACCTCAGGTCCTGCTGCAACATAACAGAGATTCAGGCACTGGTGAGGATGTCAGGCCAACAGAATTCACCAGGCAAGAAAGTATGATTATCTGACGATTAAATGATGGAATATTAAAAAAAATCTGTGATGACAGCATCCGTTTTCATATCTGGCAAATCTGCCCAGGAATTGATGGTACGAAAAATTTCAACGACTTAGATATGTAAAGATGTAATTATTAAATTGTTTCATTATATAATCTGTGAACCCTGAAGTGTGGTGCCACCTTGTGTGACTCAAGTGTGACAGACGATCTAACAATCTGATGCTTTCATTATTTAAATCTGTCTTTTTCTACTCCAGGAAGAGTGGAGTCTGGAGCCCCCTTGTTGGTGTTAAAATGTCTCTTGTGATTTCATTATTTATTAATTTAAATCAATGTTGATCTCATTTTGTTATCTGTCTAGGGGTGAATTATGAGAAATTATCTTTCCATTCATTCATTTTATTGTTCAAATCTATGATGAAGAACTCAGTGACTCTTCAGTATTGGTCAATCTTTAGGTTTCGTGCATATAACACCATCCACTAGTTTAATATTTATTCATTGAATTTTGAAAATCTGTCATTATGTACTCAGTGACCACTAAAGTTTTTAGCCTCCTTAGGGGAGTCCATCGTGCCAGAACATCGCATCATCTACTAGTACACTTCCTTATTTACCGGTTAAACTAGGAAATTAAATAATAATTCATCACTTAATTAACGTGTTTGAAATACAGGTAATGTTATGGACCCTAAGACCCTTTTGGAGTCAGATTTTGTGAGTAGACGAAGTAACATCATCTCATTACTTCATCATTTAGCTCTGTAAATAGGTCATTACATCATCGATAGTTTTAGGACTTTGGTGCCATCTCGTCAGTGATAGTATCAAACGCCAGCTAATTAATTATCAATTTAATTTTATAAATAAATCATTATTCCACGAAGAGACCAGTCTGACTACTCCATGTGGGATTTAAATATGCACCACCATGACATTACTCAATCATTTTTCATTATATATCCATTATTTGAATCGGTGAAGATGTTGTTCTTCTTGCCTGGAGTAGGGCCATTCCTCCATGGGAGTTAATCACGTGGCAGTATTTAATCATCTAAGTACTCCTTCCTGGACAATCACTGGAGTTTGGTTCCATCTTATGAAAGTTAAGTATGGAGGACAATCCCATTATTAACTTACTTGATTGCATAAGTAATGACGGTGTCATCCGTCATGTGGCTGCTATGGGATTGACACAGCAGGAGATCGGTACCAGAAGCAGTGCCCAGAGAATGGGGGACACTGCCTCATACAGTGATTACTGATTACGTAGTAGTACATTTTTAACAATCGAATGATTACACGATTATAAAAAACTGTACTGTTTCCAATCATCAGTTTCTGTGAGGTTGCAACAGAACTGACCCATGAAGGACACAGTGACCACCGATTTTAAAAATGAAATAACTGAATAATCTTCTGATCAGGGAATCTCATCTCATGAACTCTTTCGGGCTGATAACATGACACACCACCAACAATAAATAACTCTAAATAACCATCTTAGAAATCGGGGTACAGGACTTAATAGAGAACAGTCAATTGAGGAATCCAAAATGACTGAAAGAAACATAAGACACTGCTCAAAATCCTTAATCATCAGCCTAATGCAAATCTAAACAACTCTGAGAAACCATGGGATCAAGCTTCTCTAATGGTAAGAGGATGAAGAGGAGTATGTTTTATTTTCAATAAAGAGAAAATGATTCAGGTAGAGGCGATTAATTGTATTGTTTCCATTCTAGAAATTAGAAAATTGAAGCATGGAAAAAAGTTTTAAAATACTCATCATTGTACTTGAATGGCACAATGATGCTTTCGTTTTCATGCTTACGTCACTATAGGCATTTTGTAGCTTGAGAGACGGGTAAATATGTAGAAGTCAAGTAAAAGAGCCTTGCTTTGTTTTTGTGAGAAACTCAGTGAGGTTGTAGGGTTAGTTCACTGGTGGGTATACTCCTTTTAGCCTGTGGGAGGGGCACTAGAATGTGACAGGATGTTGGTTCATAAATGTTGCCTGGCAACCCTCCTTGCATTCTGTATCCTGGTATCATGGGCCAAGGACAAGAGAGCAGCTTCGAGAAAGTGTTATCATGGGACATTACAGTCTGCCAAGATAACTATCTCCTTAAACTTTTCATGACAGCATTTGATTCGCCTAACAAAGTCAGAGCCACACCTCTGGAAGTGTGCCTACAGCTTTTCCTGTTTACCAAATTCAAGATTACCTAATCATCAGAGAACATAGTCTGTGGAGAAACAGTTCAGAGTCTTCTGTTTATGAATACTCTCTCTCCTAAGAAGTAAAACCACGGACTAAAAGGTAATAAGACTCAAGATTATTCATCAAACAGGTGAGTTTTACATTGTTGACTTCCTTCAGGAAGGTGATGATCCATTTGTTAGAGTAGACTTAGCGATTATTAGATTTCAGTCCATCTCTTTTGAGGCAGCCGTCCAACATTAAATATGTGATATCTTCTAAAAACCCTGCATACACAATGACAGTTCAGCATTTAAACATGTTACTACTGTGCTCTGCGATTAAATAAGGGATGAACCTGGGAGTTTCCCACAATCATGTGGGAGTCAACTGAGAGAAAATTGTGTGGAGAATGGCAGACCATTTCGTCCTCTGATTATGTTGTTATTTGATTATTAAAATAGGACATTATATAATCCATGATCAGTGGATTGTGGTTACGCGATGTGGGAGGCAATTATTATAGACCATCTTACTAACAATTATGTAGTTAAAATATTTGAATTAATCAAGACAGCATCATTCATGAGCCTGGTTTGGAGCCACCTTAGGGAAGTGGATGATGTTACATGAACTCATTATTTGATTATTTAGTTATATAAAACAATGATTATATCGTCCATGACACCTGGAATCTAGTGCCATAGATCATCTAATTACATAATTAATGTATTTAAATTGACAATCTGTGTTAATCCCCAAGATAATGTAAATCTGTGTGTAATTAAGTAAACCAAAAATTGTCCACTCCATGAAGAGACCCGTCAAGCTCCCTCTTGTGGCGTTTATGTGCAATATCATCACAGTTTATGATTCATGGTTTCAATGGATGATGATGACATTCTTCATGACTGGAGTCTGGCCATACTTCCCAGCCAATTAAAGGCTACATCACCTCTTTATTGGGACAGTTAGCTATCACTGACTTATTTAATTCTTTAAATTACTTAAACGGCAGACAATGCCAACACCGATTATTAGTAGGTTGGAGATATCTGTCAGCGACAAATTAGGAAACTTGTAGACATGGGCAGAGCATTTTCTGAATGCCTATGCGTCTTCCAGACCACTAGGAATGCTGGAGAATAGAGTCCAGAAGATTGCATGGTGCCCTCCGAGAAGTAAAAGAACTTTTCCAAGGTCTGCATGGTGGTCTGGGTGTTGACTACTTGCTCTTCCTCCACATCTTCACATCGGTTATGGTCTACGTCTAGAAGATGTAGCGGCACTAGGAGGTCGGCACCATCACCGAGACGTGGCAAAAGGATGACGACTCAGAACACGGAAGAACATCTCTCTCTCTCTCAGCTATGCTGTTGATGCCCCTTCTGCAGCCACCTTTTCAGCTGATATCAACATTTTGGCTACTACTGGTTTGCCAGGAATGGGCCAATTACCTCAGGTCCTGCTGCAACATAACAGAGATTCAGGCACTGGTGAGGATGTCAGGCCAACAGAATTCACCAGGCAAGAAAGTATGATTATCTGACGATTAAATGATGGAATATTAAAAAAAATCTGTGATGACAGCATCCGTTTTCATATCTGGCAAATCTGCCCAGGAATTGATGGTACGAAAAATTTCAACGACTTAGATATGTAAAGATGTAATTATTAAATTGTTTCATTATATAATCTGTGAACCCTGAAGTGTGGTGCCACCTTGTGTGACTCAAGTGTGACAGACGATCTAACAATCTGATGCTTTCATTATTTAAATCTGTCTTTTTCTACTCCAGGAAGAGTGGAGTCTGGAGCCCCCTTGTTGGTGTTAAAATGTCTCTTGTGATTTCATTATTTATTAATTTAAATCAATGTTGATCTCATTTTGTTATCTGTCTAGGGGTGAATTATGAGAAATTATCTTTCCATTCATTCATTTTATTGTTCAAATCTATGATGAAGAACTCAGTGACTCTTCAGTATTGGTCAATCTTTAGGTTTCGTGCATATAACACCATCCACTAGTTTAATATTTATTCATTGAATTTTGAAAATCTGTCATTATGTACTCAGTGACCACTAAAGTTTTTAGCCTCCTTAGGGGAGTCCATCGTGCCAGAACATCGCATCATCTACTAGTACACTTCCTTATTTACCGGTTAAACTAGGAAATTAAATAATAATTCATCACTTAATTAACGTGTTTGAAATACAGGTAATGTTATGGACCCTAAGACCCTTTTGGAGTCAGATTTTGTGAGTAGACGAAGTAACATCATCTCATTACTTCATCATTTAGCTCTGTAAATAGGTCATTACATCATCGATAGTTTTAGGACTTTGGTGCCATCTCGTCAGTGATAGTATCAAACGCCAGCTAATTAATTATCAATTTAATTTTATAAATAAATCATTATTCCACGAAGAGACCAGTCTGACTACTCCATGTGGGATTTAAATATGCACCACCATGACATTACTCAATCATTTTTCATTATATATCCATTATTTGAATCGGTGAAGATGTTGTTCTTCTTGCCTGGAGTAGGGCCATTCCTCCATGGGAGTTAATCACGTGGCAGTATTTAATCATCTAAGTACTCCTTCCTGGACAATCACTGGAGTTTGGTTCCATCTTATGAAAGTTAAGTATGGAGGACAATCCCATTATTAACTTACTTGATTGCATAAGTAATGACGGTGTCATCCGTCATGTGGCTGCTATGGGATTGACACAGCAGGAGATCGGTACCAGAAGCAGTGCCCAGAGAATGGGGGACACTGCCTCATACAGTGATTACTGATTACGTAGTAGTACATTTTTAACAATCGAATGATTACACGATTATAAAAAACTGTACTGTTTCCAATCATCAGTTTCTGTGAGGTTGCAACAGAACTGACCCATGAAGGACACAGTGACCACCGATTTTAAAAATGAAATAACTGAATAATCTTCTGATCAGGGAATCTCATCTCATGAACTCTTTCGGGCTGATAACATGACACACCACCAACAATAAATAACTCTAAATAACCATCTTAGAAATCGGGGTACAGGACTTAATAGAGAACAGTCAATTGAGGAATCCAAAATGACTGAAAGAAACATAAGACACTGCTCAAAATCCTTAATCATCAGCCTAATGCAAATCTAAACAACTCTGAGAAACCATGGGATCAAGCTTCTCTAATGGTAAGAGGATGAAGAGGAGTATGTTTTATTTTCAATAAAGAGAAAATGATTCAGGTAGAGGCGATTAATTGTATTGTTTCCATTCTAGAAATTAGAAAATTGAAGCATGGAAAAAAGTTTTAAAATACTCATCATTGTACTTGAATGGCACAATGATGCTTTCGTTTTCATGCTTACGTCACTATAGGCATTTTGTAGCTTGAGAGACGGGTAAATATGTAGAAGTCAAGTAAAAGAGCCTTGCTTTGTTTTTGTGAGAAACTCAGTGAGGTTGTAGGGTTAGTTCACTGGTGGGTATACTCCTTTTAGCCTGTGGGAGGGGCACTAGAATGTGACAGGATGTTGGTTCATAAATGTTGCCTGGCAACCCTCCTTGCATTCTGTATCCTGGTATCATGGGCCAAGGACAAGAGAGCAGCTTCGAGAAAGTGTTATCATGGGACATTACAGTCTGCCAAGATAACTATCTCCTTAAACTTTTCATGACAGCATTTGATTCGCCTAACAAAGTCAGAGCCACACCTCTGGAAGTGTGCCTACAGCTTTTCCTGTTTACCAAATTCAAGATTACCTAATCATCAGAGAACATAGTCTGTGGAGAAACAGTTCAGAGTCTTCTGTTTATGAATACTCTCTCTCCTAAGAAGTAAAACCACGGACTAAAAGGTAATAAGACTCAAGATTATTCATCAAACAGGTGAGTTTTACATTGTTGACTTCCTTCAGGAAGGTGATGATCCATTTGTTAGAGTAGACTTAGCGATTATTAGATTTCAGTCCATCTCTTTTGAGGCAGCCGTCCAACATTAAATATGTGATATCTTCTAAAAACCCTGCATACACAATGACAGTTCAGCATTTAAACATGTTACTACTGTGCTCTGCGATTAAATAAGGGATGAACCTGGGAGTTTCCCACAATCATGTGGGAGTCAACTGAGAGAAAATTGTGTGGAGAATGGCAGACCATTTCGTCCTCTGATTATGTTGTTATTTGATTATTAAAATAGGACATTATATAATCCATGATCAGTGGATTGTGGTTACGCGATGTGGGAGGCAATTATTATAGACCATCTTACTAACAATTATGTAGTTAAAATATTTGAATTAATCAAGACAGCATCATTCATGAGCCTGGTTTGGAGCCACCTTAGGGAAGTGGATGATGTTACATGAACTCATTATTTGATTATTTAGTTATATAAAACAATGATTATATCGTCCATGACACCTGGAATCTAGTGCCATAGATCATCTAATTACATAATTAATGTATTTAAATTGACAATCTGTGTTAATCCCCAAGATAATGTAAATCTGTGTGTAATTAAGTAAACCAAAAATTGTCCACTCCATGAAGAGACCCGTCAAGCTCCCTCTTGTGGCGTTTATGTGCAATATCATCACAGTTTATGATTCATGGTTTCAATGGATGATGATGACATTCTTCATGACTGGAGTCTGGCCATACTTCCCAGCCAATTAAAGGCTACATCACCTCTTTATTGGGACAGTTAGCTATCACTGACTTATTTAATTCTTTAAATTACTTAAACGGCAGACAATGCCAACACCGATTATTAGTAGGTTGGAGATATCTGTCAGCGACAAATTAGGAAACTTGTAGACATGGGCAGAGCATTTTCTGAATGCCTATGCGTCTTCCAGACCACTAGGAATGCTGGAGAATAGAGTCCAGAAGATTGCATGGTGCCCTCCGAGAAGTAAAAGAACTTTTCCAAGGTCTGCATGGTGGTCTGGGTGTTGACTACTTGCTCTTCCTCCACATCTTCACATCGGTTATGGTCTACGTCTAGAAGATGTAGCGGCACTAGGAGGTCGGCACCATCACCGAGACGTGGCAAAAGGATGACGACTCAGAACACGGAAGAACATCTCTCTCTCTCTCAGCTATGCTGTTGATGCCCCTTCTGCAGCCACCTTTTCAGCTGATATCAACATTTTGGCTACTACTGGTTTGCCAGGAATGGGCCAATTACCTCAGGTCCTGCTGCAACATAACAGAGATTCAGGCACTGGTGAGGATGTCAGGCCAACAGAATTCACCAGGCAAGAAAGTATGATTATCTGACGATTAAATGATGGAATATTAAAAAAATCTGTGATGACAGCATCCGTTTTCATATCTGGCAAATCTGCCCAGGAATTGATGGTACGAAAAATTTCAACGACTTAGATATGTAAAGATGTAATTATTAAATTGTTTCATTATATAATCTGTGAACCCTGAAGTGTGGTGCCACCTTGTGTGACTCAAGTGTGACAGACGATCTAACAATCTGATGCTTTCATTATTTAAATCTGTCTTTTTCTACTCCAGGAAGAGTGGAGTCTGGAGCCCCCTTGTTGGTGTTAAAATGTCTCTTGTGATTTCATTATTTATTAATTTAAATCAATGTTGATCTCATTTTGTTATCTGTCTAGGGGTGAATTATGAGAAATTATCTTTCCATTCATTCATTTTATTGTTCAAATCTATGATGAAGAACTCAGTGACTCTTCAGTATTGGTCAATCTTTAGGTTTCGTGCATATAACACCATCCACTAGTTTAATATTTATTCATTGAATTTTGAAAATCTGTCATTATGTACTCAGTGACCACTAAAGTTTTTAGCCTCCTTAGGGGAGTCCATCGTGCCAGAACATCGCATCATCTACTAGTACACTTCCTTATTTACCGGTTAAACTAGGAAATTAAATAATAATTCATCACTTAATTAACGTGTTTGAAATACAGGTAATGTTATGGACCCTAAGACCCTTTTGGAGTCAGATTTTGTGAGTAGACGAAGTAACATCATCTCATTACTTCATCATTTAGCTCTGTAAATAGGTCATTACATCATCGATAGTTTTAGGACTTTGGTGCCATCTCGTCAGTGATAGTATCAAACGCCAGCTAATTAATTATCAATTTAATTTTATAAATAAATCATTATTCCACGAAGAGACCAGTCTGACTACTCCATGTGGGATTTAAATATGCACCACCATGACATTACTCAATCATTTTTCATTATATATCCATTATTTGAATCGGTGAAGATGTTGTTCTTCTTGCCTGGAGTAGGGCCATTCCTCCATGGGAGTTAATCACGTGGCAGTATTTAATCATCTAAGTACTCCTTCCTGGACAATCACTGGAGTTTGGTTCCATCTTATGAAAGTTAAGTATGGAGGACAATCCCATTATTAACTTACTTGATTGCATAAGTAATGACGGTGTCATCCGTCATGTGGCTGCTATGGGATTGACACAGCAGGAGATCGGTACCAGAAGCAGTGCCCAGAGAATGGGGGACACTGCCTCATACAGTGATTACTGATTACGTAGTAGTACATTTTTAACAATCGAATGATTACACGATTATAAAAAACTGTACTGTTTCCAATCATCAGTTTCTGTGAGGTTGCAACAGAACTGACCCATGAAGGACACAGTGACCACCGATTTTAAAAATGAAATAACTGAATAATCTTCTGATCAGGGAATCTCATCTCATGAACTCTTTCGGGCTGATAACATGACACACCACCAACAATAAATAACTCTAAATAACCATCTTAGAAATCGGGGTACAGGACTTAATAGAGAACAGTCAATTGAGGAATCCAAAATGACTGAAAGAAACATAAGACACTGCTCAAAATCCTTAATCATCAGCCTAATGCAAATCTAAACAACTCTGAGAAACCATGGGATCAAGCTTCTCTAATGGTAAGAGGATGAAGAGGAGTATGTTTTATTTTCAATAAAGAGAAAATGATTCAGGTAGAGGCGATTAATTGTATTGTTTCCATTCTAGAAATTAGAAAATTGAAGCATGGAAAAAAGTTTTAAAATACTCATCATTGTACTTGAATGGCACAATGATGCTTTCGTTTTCATGCTTACGTCACTATAGGCATTTTGTAGCTTGAGAGACGGGTAAATATGTAGAAGTCAAGTAAAAGAGCCTTGCTTTGTTTTTGTGAGAAACTCAGTGAGGTTGTAGGGTTAGTTCACTGGTGGGTATACTCCTTTTAGCCTGTGGGAGGGGCACTAGAATGTGACAGGATGTTGGTTCATAAATGTTGCCTGGCAACCCTCCTTGCATTCTGTATCCTGGTATCATGGGCCAAGGACAAGAGAGCAGCTTCGAGAAAGTGTTATCATGGGACATTACAGTCTGCCAAGATAACTATCTCCTTAAACTTTTCATGACAGCATTTGATTCGCCTAACAAAGTCAGAGCCACACCTCTGGAAGTGTGCCTACAGCTTTTCCTGTTTACCAAATTCAAGATTACCTAATCATCAGAGAACATAGTCTGTGGAGAAACAGTTCAGAGTCTTCTGTTTATGAATACTCTCTCTCCTAAGAAGTAAAACCACGGACTAAAAGGTAATAAGACTCAAGATTATTCATCAAACAGGTGAGTTTTACATTGTTGACTTCCTTCAGGAAGGTGATGATCCATTTGTTAGAGTAGACTTAGCGATTATTAGATTTCAGTCCATCTCTTTTGAGGCAGCCGTCCAACATTAAATATGTGATATCTTCTAAAAACCCTGCATACACAATGACAGTTCAGCATTTAAACATGTTACTACTGTGCTCTGCGATTAAATAAGGGATGAACCTGGGAGTTTCCCACAATCATGTGGGAGTCAACTGAGAGAAAATTGTGTGGAGAATGGCAGACCATTTCGTCCTCTGATTATGTTGTTATTTGATTATTAAAATAGGACATTATATAATCCATGATCAGTGGATTGTGGTTACGCGATGTGGGAGGCAATTATTATAGACCATCTTACTAACAATTATGTAGTTAAAATATTTGAATTAATCAAGACAGCATCATTCATGAGCCTGGTTTGGAGCCACCTTAGGGAAGTGGATGATGTTACATGAACTCATTATTTGATTATTTAGTTATATAAAACAATGATTATATCGTCCATGACACCTGGAATCTAGTGCCATAGATCATCTAATTACATAATTAATGTATTTAAATTGACAATCTGTGTTAATCCCCAAGATAATGTAAATCTGTGTGTAATTATGTAAACCAAAAATTGTCCACTCCATGAAGAGACCCGTCAAGCTCCCTCTTGTGGCGTTTATGTGCAATATCATCACAGTTTATGATTCATGGTTTCAATGGATGATGATGACATTCTTCATGACTGGAGTCTGGCCATACTTCCCAGCCAATTAAAGGCTACATCACCTCTTTATTGGGACAGTTAGCTATCACTGACTTATTTAATTCTTTAAATTACTTAAACGACAGACAATGCCAACACCGATTATTAGTAGGTTGGAGATATCTGTCAGCGACAAATTAGGAAACTTGTAGACATGGGCAGAGCATTTTCTGAATGCCTATGCGTCTTCCAGACCACTAGGAATGCTGGAGAATAGAGTCCAGAAGATTGCATGGTGCCCTCCGAGAAGTAAAAGAACTTTTCCAAGGTCTGCATGGTGGTCTGGGTGTTGACTACTTGCTCTTCCTCCACATCTTCACATCGGTTATGGTCTACGTCTAGAAGATGTAGCGGCACTAGGAGGTCGGCACCATCACCGAGACGTGGCAAAAGGATGACGACTCAGAACACGGAAGAACATCTCTCTCTCTCTCAGCTATGCTGTTGATGCCCCTTCTGCAGCCACCTTTTCAGCTGATATCAACATTTTGGCTACTACTGGTTTGCCAGGAATGGGCCAATTACCTCAGGTCCTGCTGCAACATAACAGAGATTCAGGCACTGGTGAGGATGTCAGGCCAACAGAATTCACCAGGCAAGAAAGTATGATTATCTGACGATTAAATGATGGAATATTAAAAAAAATCTGTGATGACAGCATCCGTTTTCATATCTGGCAAATCTGCCCAGGAATTGATGGTACGAAAAATTTCAACGACTTAGATATGTAAAGATGTAATTATTAAATTGTTTCATTATATAATCTGTGAACCCTGAAGTGTGGTGCCACCTTGTGTGACTCAAGTGTGACAGACGATCTAACAATCTGATGCTTTCATTATTTAAATCTGTCTTTTTCTACTCCAGGAAGAGTGGAGTCTGGAGCCCCCTTGTTGGTGTTAAAATGTCTCTTGTGATTTCATTATTTATTAATTTAAATCAATGTTGATCTCATTTTGTTATCTGTCTAGGGGTGAATTATGAGAAATTATCTTTCCATTCATTCATTTTATTGTTCAAATCTATGATGAAGAACTCAGTGACTCTTCAGTATTGGTCAATCTTTAGGTTTCGTGCATATAACACCATCCACTAGTTTAATATTTATTCATTGAATTTTGAAAATCTGTCATTATGTACTCAGTGACCACTAAAGTTTTTAGCCTCCTTAGGGGAGTCCATCGTGCCAGAACATCGCATCATCTACTAGTACACTTCCTTATTTACCGGTTAAACTAGGAAATTAAATAATAATTCATCACTTAATTAACGTGTTTGAAATACAGGTAATGTTATGGACCCTAAGACCCTTTTGGAGTCAGATTTTGTGAGTAGACGAAGTAACATCATCTCATTACTTCATCATTTAGCTCTGTAAATAGGTCATTACATCATCGATAGTTTTAGGACTTTGGTGCCATCTCGTCAGTGATAGTATCAAACGCCAGCTAATTAATTATCAATTTAATTTTATAAATAAATCATTATTCCACGAAGAGACCAGTCTGACTACTCCATGTGGGATTTAAATATGCACCACCATGACATTACTCAATCATTTTTCATTATATATCCATTATTTGAATCGGTGAAGATGTTGTTCTTCTTGCCTGGAGTAGGGCCATTCCTCCATGGGAGTTAATCACGTGGCAGTATTTAATCATCTAAGTACTCCTTCCTGGACAATCACTGGAGTTTGGTTCCATCTTATGAAAGTTAAGTATGGAGGACAATCCCATTATTAACTTACTTGATTGCATAAGTAATGACGGTGTCATCCGTCATGTGGCTGCTATGGGATTGACACAGCAGGAGATCGGTACCAGAAGCAGTGCCCAGAGAATGGGGGACACTGCCTCATACAGTGATTACTGATTACGTAGTAGTACATTTTTAACAATCGAATGATTACACGATTATAAAAAACTGTACTGTTTCCAATCATCAGTTTCTGTGAGGTTGCAACAGAACTGACCCATGAAGGACACAGTGACCACCGATTTTAAAAATGAAATAACTGAATAATCTTCTGATCAGGGAATCTCATCTCATGAACTCTTTCGGGCTGATAACATGACACACCACCAACAATAAATAACTCTAAATAACCATCTTAGAAATCGGGGTACAGGACTTAATAGAGAACAGTCAATTGAGGAATCCAAAATGACTGAAAGAAACATAAGACACTGCTCAAAATCCTTAATCATCAGCCTAATGCAAATCTAAACAACTCTGAGAAACCATGGGATCAAGCTTCTCTAATGGTAAGAGGATGAAGAGGAGTATGTTTTATTTTCAATAAAGAGAAAATGATTCAGGTAGAGGCGATTAATTGTATTGTTTCCATTCTAGAAATTAGAAAATTGAAGCATGGAAAAAAGTTTTAAAATACTCATCATTGTACTTGAATGGCACAATGATGCTTTCGTTTTCATGCTTACGTCACTATAGGCATTTTGTAGCTTGAGAGACGGGTAAATATGTAGAAGTCAAGTAAAAGAGCCTTGCTTTGTTTTTGTGAGAAACTCAGTGAGGTTGTAGGGTTAGTTCACTGGTGGGTATACTCCTTTTAGCCTGTGGGAGGGGCACTAGAATGTGACAGGATGTTGGTTCATAAATGTTGCCTGGCAACCCTCCTTGCATTCTGTATCCTGGTATCATGGGCCAAGGACAAGAGAGCAGCTTCGAGAAAGTGTTATCATGGGACATTACAGTCTGCCAAGATAACTATCTCCTTAAACTTTTCATGACAGCATTTGATTCGCCTAACAAAGTCAGAGCCACACCTCTGGAAGTGTGCCTACAGCTTTTCCTGTTTACCAAATTCAAGATTACCTAATCATCAGAGAACATAGTCTGTGGAGAAACAGTTCAGAGTCTTCTGTTTATGAATACTCTCTCTCCTAAGAAGTAAAACCACGGACTAAAAGGTAATAAGACTCAAGATTATTCATCAAACAGGTGAGTTTTACATTGTTGACTTCCTTCAGGAAGGTGATGATCCATTTGTTAGAGTAGACTTAGCGATTATTAGATTTCAGTCCATCTCTTTTGAGGCAGCCGTCCAACATTAAATATGTGATATCTTCTAAAAACCCTGCATACACAATGACAGTTCAGCATTTAAACATGTTACTACTGTGCTCTGCGATTAAATAAGGGATGAACCTGGGAGTTTCCCACAATCATGTGGGAGTCAACTGAGAGAAAATTGTGTGGAGAATGGCAGACCATTTCGTCCTCTGATTATGTTGTTATTTGATTATTAAAATAGGACATTATATAATCCATGATCAGTGGATTGTGGTTACGCGATGTGGGAGGCAATTATTATAGACCATCTTACTAACAATTATGTAGTTAAAATATTTGAATTAATCAAGACAGCATCATTCATGAGCCTGGTTTGGAGCCACCTTAGGGAAGTGGATGATGTTACATGAACTCATTATTTGATTATTTAGTTATATAAAACAATGATTATATCGTCCATGACACCTGGAATCTAGTGCCATAGATCATCTAATTACATAATTAATGTATTTAAATTGACAATCTGTGTTAATCCCCAAGATAATGTAAATCTGTGTGTAATTATGTAAACCAAAAATTGTCCACTCCATGAAGAGACCCGTCAAGCTCCCTCTTGTGGCGTTTATGTGCAATATCATCACAGTTTATGATTCATGGTTTCAATGGATGATGATGACATTCTTCATGACTGGAGTCTGGCCATACTTCCCAGCCAATTAAAGGCTACATCACCTCTTTATTGGGACAGTTAGCTATCACTGACTTATTTAATTCTTTAAATTACTTAAACGACAGACAATGCCAACACCGATTATTAGTAGGTTGGAGATATCTGTCAGCGACAAATTAGGAAACTTGTAGACATGGGCAGAGCATTTTCTGAATGCCTATGCGTCTTCCAGACCACTAGGAATGCTGGAGAATAGAGTCCAGAAGATTGCATGGTGCCCTCCGAGAAGTAAAAGAACTTTTCCAAGGTCTGCATGGTGGTCTGGGTGTTGACTACTTGCTCTTCCTCCACATCTTCACATCGGTTATGGTCTACGTCTAGAAGATGTAGCGGCACTAGGAGGTCGGCACCATCACCGAGACGTGGCAAAAGGATGACGACTCAGAACACGGAAGAACATCTCTCTCTCTCTCAGCTATGCTGTTGATGCCCCTTCTGCAGCCACCTTTTCAGCTGATATCAACATTTTGGCTACTACTGGTTTGCCAGGAATGGGCCAATTACCTCAGGTCCTGCTGCAACATAACAGAGATTCAGGCACTGGTGAGGATGTCAGGCCAACAGAATTCACCAGGCAAGAAAGTATGATTATCTGACGATTAAATGATGGAATATTAAAAAAAATCTGTGATGACAGCATCCGTTTTCATATCTGGCAAATCTGCCCAGGAATTGATGGTACGAAAAATTTCAACGACTTAGATATGTAAAGATGTAATTATTAAATTGTTTCATTATATAATCTGTGAACCCTGAAGTGTGGTGCCACCTTGTGTGACTCAAGTGTGACAGACGATCTAACAATCTGATGCTTTCATTATTTAAATCTGTCTTTTTCTACTCCAGGAAGAGTGGAGTCTGGAGCCCCCTTGTTGGTGTTAAAATGTCTCTTGTGATTTCATTATTTATTAATTTAAATCAATGTTGATCTCATTTTGTTATCTGTCTAGGGGTGAATTATGAGAAATTATCTTTCCATTCATTCATTTTATTGTTCAAATCTATGATGAAGAACTCAGTGACTCTTCAGTATTGGTCAATCTTTAGGTTTCGTGCATATAACACCATCCACTAGTTTAATATTTATTCATTGAATTTTGAAAATCTGTCATTATGTATTCAGTGACCACTAAAGTTTTTAGCCTCCTTAGGGGAGTCCATCGTGCCAGAACATCGCATCATCTACTAGTACACTTCCTTATTTACCGGTTAAACTAGGAAATTAAATAATAATTCATCACTTAATTAACGTGTTTGAAATACAGGTAATGTTATGGACCCTAAGACCCTTTTGGAGTCAGATTTTGTGAGTAGACGAAGTAACATCATCTCATTACTTCATCATTTAGCTCTGTAAATAGGTCATTACATCATCGATAGTTTTAGGACTTTGGTGCCATCTCGTCAGTGATAGTATCAAACGCCAGCTAATTAATTATCAATTTAATTTTATAAATAAATCATTATTCCACGAAGAGACCAGTCTGACTACTCCATGTGGGATTTAAATATGCACCACCATGACATTACTCAATCATTTTTCATTATATATCCATTATTTGAATCGGTGAAGATGTTGTTCTTCTTGCCTGGAGTAGGGCCATTCCTCCATGGGAGTTAATCACGTGGCAGTATTTAATCATCTAAGTACTCCTTCCTGGACAATCACTGGAGTTTGGTTCCATCTTATGAAAGTTAAGTATGGAGGACAATCCCATTATTAACTTACTTGATTGCATAAGTAATGACGGTGTCATCCGTCATGTGGCTGCTATGGGATTGACACAGCAGGAGATCGGTACCAGAAGCAGTGCCCAGAGAATGGGGGACACTGCCTCATACAGTGATTACTGATTACGTAGTAGTACATTTTTAACAATCGAATGATTACACGATTATAAAAAACTGTACTGTTTCCAATCATCAGTTTCTGTGAGGTTGCAACAGAACTGACCCATGAAGGACACAGTGACCACCGATTTTAAAAATGAAATAACTGAATAATCTTCTGATCAGGGAATCTCATCTCATGAACTCTTTCGGGCTGATAACATGACACACCACCAACAATAAATAACTCTAAATAACCATCTTAGAAATCGGGGTACAGGACTTAATAGAGAACAGTCAATTGAGGAATCCAAAATGACTGAAAGAAACATAAGACACTGCTCAAAATCCTTAATCATCAGCCTAATGCAAATCTAAACAACTCTGAGAAACCATGGGATCAAGCTTCTCTAATGGTAAGAGGATGAAGAGGAGTATGTTTTATTTTCAATAAAGAGAAAATGATTCAGGTAGAGGCGATTAATTGTATTGTTTCCATTCTAGAAATTAGAAAATTGAAGCATGGAAAAAAGTTTTAAAATACTCATCATTGTACTTGAATGGCACAATGATGCTTTCGTTTTCATGCTTACGTCACTATAGGCATTTTGTAGCTTGAGAGACGGGTAAATATGTAGAAGTCAAGTAAAAGAGCCTTGCTTTGTTTTTGTGAGAAACTCAGTGAGGTTGTAGGGTTAGTTCACTGGTGGGTATACTCCTTTTAGCCTGTGGGAGGGGCACTAGAATGTGACAGGATGTTGGTTCATAAATGTTGCCTGGCAACCCTCCTTGCATTCTGTATCCTGGTATCATGGGCCAAGGACAAGAGAGCAGCTTCGAGAAAGTGTTATCATGGGACATTACAGTCTGCCAAGATAACTATCTCCTTAAACTTTTCATGACAGCATTTGATTCGCCTAACAAAGTCAGAGCCACACCTCTGGAAGTGTGCCTACAGCTTTTCCTGTTTACCAAATTCAAGATTACCTAATCATCAGAGAACATAGTCTGTGGAGAAACAGTTCAGAGTCTTCTGTTTATGAATACTCTCTCTCCTAAGAAGTAAAACCACGGACTAAAAGGTAATAAGACTCAAGATTATTCATCAAACAGGTGAGTTTTACATTGTTGACTTCCTTCAGGAAGGTGATGATCCATTTGTTAGAGTAGACTTAGCGATTATTAGATTTCAGTCCATCTCTTTTGAGGCAGCCGTCCAACATTAAATATGTGATATCTTCTAAAAACCCTGCATACACAATGACAGTTCAGCATTTAAACATGTTACTACTGTGCTCTGCGATTAAATAAGGGATGAACCTGGGAGTTTCCCACAATCATGTGGGAGTCAACTGAGAGAAAATTGTGTGGAGAATGGCAGACCATTTCGTCCTCTGATTATGTTGTTATTTGATTATTAAAATAGGACATTATATAATCCATGATCAGTGGATTGTGGTTACGCGATGTGGGAGGCAATTATTATAGACCATCTTACTAACAATTATGTAGTTAAAATATTTGAATTAATCAAGACAGCATCATTCATGAGCCTGGTTTGGAGCCACCTTAGGGAAGTGGATGATGTTACATGAACTCATTATTTGATTATTTAGTTATATAAAACAATGATTATATCGTCCATGACACCTGGAATCTAGTGCCATAGATCATCTAATTACATAATTAATGTATTTAAATTGACAATCTGTGTTAATCCCCAAGATAATGTAAATCTGTGTGTAATTATGTAAACCAAAAATTGTCCACTCCATGAAGAGACCCGTCAAGCTCCCTCTTGTGGCGTTTATGTGCAATATCATCACAGTTTATGATTCATGGTTTCAATGGATGATGATGACATTCTTCATGACTGGAGTCTGGCCATACTTCCCAGCCAATTAAAGGCTACATCACCTCTTTATTGGGACAGTTAGCTATCACTGACTTATTTAATTCTTTAAATTACTTAAACGGCAGACAATGCCAACACCGATTATTAGTAGGTTGGAGATATCTGTCAGCGACAAATTAGGAAACTTGTAGACATGGGCAGAGCATTTTCTGAATGCCTATGCGTCTTCCAGACCACTAGGAATGCTGGAGAATAGAGTCCAGAAGATTGCATGGTGCCCTCCGAGAAGTAAAAGAACTTTTCCAAGGTCTGCATGGTGGTCTGGGTGTTGACTACTTGCTCTTCCTCCACATCTTCACATCGGTTATGGTCTACGTCTAGAAGATGTAGCGGCACTAGGAGGTCGGCACCATCACCGAGACGTGGCAAAAGGATGACGACTCAGAACACGGAAGAACATCTCTCTCTCTCTCAGCTATGCTGTTGATGCCCCTTCTGCAGCCACCTTTTCAGCTGATATCAACATTTTGGCTACTACTGGTTTGCCAGGAATGGGCCAATTACCTCAGGTCCTGCTGCAACATAACAGAGATTCAGGCACTGGTGAGGATGTCAGGCCAACAGAATTCACCAGGCAAGAAAGTATGATTATCTGACGATTAAATGATGGAATATTAAAAAAAAATCTGTGATGACAGCATCCGTTTTCATATCTGGCAAATCTGCCCAGGAATTGATGGTACGAAAAATTTCAACGACTTAGATATGTAAAGATGTAATTATTAAATTGTTTCATTATATAATCTGTGAACCCTGAAGTGTGGTGCCACCTTGTGTGACTCAAGTGTGACAGACGATCTAACAATCTGATGCTTTCATTATTTAAATCTGTCTTTTTCTACTCCAGGAAGAGTGGAGTCTGGAGCCCCCTTGTTGGTGTTAAAATGTCTCTTGTGATTTCATTATTTATTAATTTAAATCAATGTTGATCTCATTTTGTTATCTGTCTAGGGGTGAATTATGAGAAATTATCTTTCCATTCATTCATTTTATTGTTCAAATCTATGATGAAGAACTCAGTGACTCTTCAGTATTGGTCAATCTTTAGGTTTCGTGCATATAACACCATCCACTAGTTTAATATTTATTCATTGAATTTTGAAAATCTGTCATTATGTACTCAGTGACCACTAAAGTTTTTAGCCTCCTTAGGGGAGTCCATCGTGCCAGAACATCGCATCATCTACTAGTACACTTCCTTATTTACCGGTTAAACTAGGAAATTAAATAATAATTCATCACTTAATTAACGTGTTTGAAATACAGGTAATGTTATGGACCCTAAGACCCTTTTGGAGTCAGATTTTGTGAGTAGACGAAGTAACATCATCTCATTACTTCATCATTTAGCTCTGTAAATAGGTCATTACATCATCGATAGTTTTAGGACTTTGGTGCCATCTCGTCAGTGATAGTATCAAACGCCAGCTAATTAATTATCAATTTAATTTTATAAATAAATCATTATTCCACGAAGAGACCAGTCTGACTACTCCATGTGGGATTTAAATATGCACCACCATGACATTACTCAATCATTTTTCATTATATATCCATTATTTGAATCGGTGAAGATGTTGTTCTTCTTGCCTGGAGTAGGGCCATTCCTCCATGGGAGTTAATCACGTGGCAGTATTTAATCATCTAAGTACTCCTTCCTGGACAATCACTGGAGTTTGGTTCCATCTTATGAAAGTTAAGTATGGAGGACAATCCCATTATTAACTTACTTGATTGCATAAGTAATGACGGTGTCATCCGTCATGTGGCTGCTATGGGATTGACACAGCAGGAGATCGGTACCAGAAGCAGTGCCCAGAGAATGGGGGACACTGCCTCATACAGTGATTACTGATTACGTAGTAGTACATTTTTAACAATCGAATGATTACACGATTATAAAAAACTGTACTGTTTCCAATCATCAGTTTCTGTGAGGTTGCAACAGAACTGACCCATGAAGGACACAGTGACCACCGATTTTAAAAATGAAATAACTGAATAATCTTCTGATCAGGGAATCTCATCTCATGAACTCTTTCGGGCTGATAACATGACACACCACCAACAATAAATAACTCTAAATAACCATCTTAGAAATCGGGGTACAGGACTTAATAGAGAACAGTCAATTGAGGAATCCAAAAAGACTGAAAGAAACATAAGACACTGCTCAAAATCCTTAATCATCAGCCTAATGCAAATCTAAACAACTCTGAGAAACCATGGGATCAAGCTTCTCTAATGGTAAGAGGATGAAGAGGAGTATGTTTTATTTTCAATAAAGAGAAAATGATTCAGGTAGAGGCGATTAATTGTATTGTTTCCATTCTAGAAATTAGAAAATTGAAGCATGGAAAAAAGTTTTAAAATACTCATCATTGTACTTGAATGGCACAATGATGCTTTCGTTTTCATGCTTACGTCACTATAGGCATTTTGTAGCTTGAGAGACGGGTAAATATGTAGAAGTCAAGTAAAAGAGCCTTGCTTTGTTTTTGTGAGAAACTCAGTGAGGTTGTAGGGTTAGTTCACTGGTGGGTATACTCCTTTTAGCCTGTGGGAGGGGCACTAGAATGTGACAGGATGTTGGTTCATAAATGTTGCCTGGCAACCCTCCTTGCATTCTGTATCCTGGTATCATGGGCCAAGGACAAGAGAGCAGCTTCGAGAAAGTGTTATCATGGGACATTACAGTCTGCCAAGATAACTATCTCCTTAAACTTTTCATGACAGCATTTGATTCGCCTAACAAAGTCAGAGCCACACCTCTGGAAGTGTGCCTACAGCTTTTCCTGTTTACCAAATTCAAGATTACCTAATCATCAGAGAACATAGTCTGTGGAGAAACAGTTCAGAGTCTTCTGTTTATGAATACTCTCTCTCCTAAGAAGTAAAACCACGGACTAAAAGGTAATAAGACTCAAGATTATTCATCAAACAGGTGAGTTTTACATTGTTGACTTCCTTCAGGAAGGTGATGATCCATTTGTTAGAGTAGACTTAGCGATTATTAGATTTCAGTCCATCTCTTTTGAGGCAGCCGTCCAACATTAAATATGTGATATCTTCTAAAAACCCTGCATACACAATGACAGTTCAGCATTTAAACATGTTACTACTGTGCTCTGCGATTAAATAAGGGATGAACCTGGGAGTTTCCCACAATCATGTGGGAGTCAACTGAGAGAAAATTGTGTGGAGAATGGCAGACCATTTCGTCCTCTGATTATGTTGTTATTTGATTATTAAAATAGGACATTATATAATCCATGATCAGTGGATTGTGGTTACGCGATGTGGGAGGCAATTATTATAGACCATCTTACTAACAATTATGTAGTTAAAATATTTGAATTAATCAAGACAGCATCATTCATGAGCCTGGTTTGGAGCCACCTTAGGGAAGTGGATGATGTTACATGAACTCATTATTTGATTATTTAGTTATATAAAACAATGATTATATCGTCCATGACACCTGGAATCTAGTGCCATAGATCATCTAATTACATAATTAATGTATTTAAATTGACAATCTGTGTTAATCCCCAAGATAATGTAAATCTGTGTGTAATTATGTAAACCAAAAATTGTCCACTCCATGAAGAGACCCGTCAAGCTCCCTCTTGTGGCGTTTATGTGCAATATCATCACAGTTTATGATTCATGGTTTCAATGGATGATGATGACATTCTTCATGACTGGAGTCTGGCCATACTTCCCAGCCAATTAAAGGCTACATCACCTCTTTATTGGGACAGTTAGCTATCACTGACTTATTTAATTCTTTAAATTACTTAAACGGCAGACAATGCCAACACCGATTATTAGTAGGTTGGAGATATCTGTCAGCGACAAATTAGGAAACTTGTAGACATGGGCAGAGCATTTTCTGAATGCCTATGCGTCTTCCAGACCACTAGGAATGCTGGAGAATAGAGTCCAGAAGATTGCATGGTGCCCTCCGAGAAGTAAAAGAACTTTTCCAAGGTCTGCATGGTGGTCTGGGTGTTGACTACTTGCTCTTCCTCCACATCTTCACATCGGTTATGGTCTACGTCTAGAAGATGTAGCGGCACTAGGAGGTCGGCACCATCACCGAGACGTGGCAAAAGGATGACGACTCAGAACACGGAAGAACATCTCTCTCTCTCTCAGCTATGCTGTTGATGCCCCTTCTGCAGCCACCTTTTCAGCTGATATCAACATTTTGGCTACTACTGGTTTGCCAGGAATGGGCCAATTACCTCAGGTCCTGCTGCAACATAACAGAGATTCAGGCACTGGTGAGGATGTCAGGCCAACAGAATTCACCAGGCAAGAAAGTATGATTATCTGACGATTAAATGATGGAATATTAAAAAAAATCTGTGATGACAGCATCCGTTTTCATATCTGGCAAATCTGCCCAGGAATTGATGGTACGAAAAATTTCAACGACTTAGATATGTAAAGATGTAATTATTAAATTGTTTCATTATATAATCTGTGAACCCTGAAGTGTGGTGCCACCTTGTGTGACTCAAGTGTGACAGACGATCTAACAATCTGATGCTTTCATTATTTAAATCTGTCTTTTTCTACTCCAGGAAGAGTGGAGTCTGGAGCCCCCTTGTTGGTGTTAAAATGTCTCTTGTGATTTCATTATTTATTAATTTAAATCAATGTTGATCTCATTTTGTTATCTGTCTAGGGGTGAATTATGAGAAATTATCTTTCCATTCATTCATTTTATTGTTCAAATCTATGATGAAGAACTCAGTGACTCTTCAGTATTGGTCAATCTTTAGGTTTCGTGCATATAACACCATCCACTAGTTTAATATTTATTCATTGAATTTTGAAAATCTGTCATTATGTATTCAGTGACCACTAAAGTTTTTAGCCTCCTTAGGGGAGTCCATCGTGCCAGAACATCGCATCATCTACTAGTACACTTCCTTATTTACCGGTTAAACTAGGAAATTAAATAATAATTCATCACTTAATTAACGTGTTTGAAATACAGGTAATGTTATGGACCCTAAGACCCTTTTGGAGTCAGATTTTGTGAGTAGACGAAGTAACATCATCTCATTACTTCATCATTTAGCTCTGTAAATAGGTCATTACATCATCGATAGTTTTAGGACTTTGGTGCCATCTCGTCAGTGATAGTATCAAACGCCAGCTAATTAATTATCAATTTAATTTTATAAATAAATCATTATTCCACGAAGAGACCAGTCTGACTACTCCATGTGGGATTTAAATATGCACCACCATGACATTACTCAATCATTTTTCATTATATATCCATTATTTGAATCGGTGAAGATGTTGTTCTTCTTGCCTGGAGTAGGGCCATTCCTCCATGGGAGTTAATCACGTGGCAGTATTTAATCATCTAAGTACTCCTTCCTGGACAATCACTGGAGTTTGGTTCCATCTTATGAAAGTTAAGTATGGAGGACAATCCCATTATTAACTTACTTGATTGCATAAGTAATGACGGTGTCATCCGTCATGTGGCTGCTATGGGATTGACACAGCAGGAGATCGGTACCAGAAGCAGTGCCCAGAGAATGGGGGACACTGCCTCATACAGTGATTACTGATTACGTAGTAGTACATTTTTAACAATCGAATGATTACACGATTATAAAAAACTGTACTGTTTCCAATCATCAGTTTCTGTGAGGTTGCAACAGAACTGACCCATGAAGGACACAGTGACCACCGATTTTAAAAATGAAATAACTGAATAATCTTCTGATCAGGGAATCTCATCTCATGAACTCTTTCGGGCTGATAACATGACACACCACCAACAATAAATAACTCTAAATAACCATCTTAGAAATCGGGGTACAGGACTTAATAGAGAACAGTCAATTGAGGAATCCAAAAAGACTGAAAGAAACATAAGACACTGCTCAAAATCCTTAATCATCAGCCTAATGCAAATCTAAACAACTCTGAGAAACCATGGGATCAAGCTTCTCTAATGGTAAGAGGATGAAGAGGAGTATGTTTTATTTTCAATAAAGAGAAAATGATTCAGGTAGAGGCGATTAATTGTATTGTTTCCATTCTAGAAATTAGAAAATTGAAGCATGGAAAAAAGTTTTAAAATACTCATCATTGTACTTGAATGGCACAATGATGCTTTCGTTTTCATGCTTACGTCACTATAGGCATTTTGTAGCTTGAGAGACGGGTAAATATGTAGAAGTCAAGTAAAAGAGCCTTGCTTTGTTTTTGTGAGAAACTCAGTGAGGTTGTAGGGTTAGTTCACTGGTGGGTATACTCCTTTTAGCCTGTGGGAGGGGGCACTAGAATGTGACAGGATGTTGGTTCATAAATGTTGCCTGGCAACCCTCCTTGCATTCTGTATCCTGGTATCTTGGGCCAAGGACAAGAGAGCAGCTTCGAGAAAGTGTTATCATGGGACATTACAGTCTGCCAAGATAACTATCTCCTTAAACTTTTCATGACAGCATTTGATTCGCCTAACAAAGTCAGAGCCACACCTCTGGAAGTGTGCCTACAGCTTTTCCTGTTTACCAAATTCAAGATTACCTAATCATCAGAGAACATAGTCTGTGGAGAAACAGTTCAGAGTCTTCTGTTTATGAATACTCTCTCTCCTAAGAAGTAAAACCACGGACTAAAAGGTAATAAGACTCAAGATTATTCATCAAACAGGTGAGTTTTACATTGTTGACTTCCTTCAGGAAGGTGATGATCCATTTGTTAGAGTAGACTTAGCGATTATTAGATTTCAGTCCATCTCTTTTGAGGCAGCCGTCCAACATTAAATATGTGATATCTTCTAAAAACCCTGCATACACAATGACAGTTCAGCATTTAAACATGTTACTACTGTGCTCTGCGATTAAATAAGGGATGAACCTGGGAGTTTCCCACAATCATGTGGGAGTCAACTGAGAGAAAATTGTGTGGAGAATGGCAGACCATTTCGTCCTCTGATTATGTTGTTATTTGATTATTAAAATAGGACATTATATAATCCATGATCAGTGGATTGTGGTTACGCGATGTGGGAGGCAATTATTATAGACCATCTTACTAACAATTATGTAGTTAAAATATTTGAATTAATCAAGACAGCATCATTCATGAGCCTGGTTTGGAGCCACCTTAGGGAAGTGGATGATGTTACATGAACTCATTATTTGATTATTTAGTTATATAAAACAATGATTATATCGTCCATGACACCTGGAATCTAGTGCCATAGATCATCTAATTACATAATTAATGTATTTAAATTGACAATCTGTGTTAATCCCCAAGATAATGTAAATCTGTGTGTAATTATGTAAACCAAAAATTGTCCACTCCATGAAGAGACCCGTCAAGCTCCCTCTTGTGGCGTTTATGTGCAATATCATCACAGTTTATGATTCATGGTTTCAATGGATGATGATGACATTCTTCATGACTGGAGTCTGGCCATACTTCCCAGCCAATTAAAGGCTACATCACCTCTTTATTGGGACAGTTAGCTATCACTGACTTATTTAATTCTTTAAATTACTTAAACGACAGGCAATGCCAACACCGATTATTAGTAGGTTGGAGATATCTGTCAGCGACAAATTAGGAAACTTGTAGACATGGGCAGAGCATTTTCTGAATGCCTATGCGTCTTCCAGACCACTAGGAATGCTGGAGAATAGAGTCCAGAAGATTGCATGGTGCCCTCCGAGAAGTAAAAGAACTTTTCCAAGGTCTGCATGGTGGTCTGGGTGTTGACTACTTGCTCTTCCTCCACATCTTCACATCGGTTATGGTCTACGTCTAGAAGATGTAGCGGCACTAGGAGGTCGGCACCATCACCGAGACGTGGCAAAAGGATGACGACTCAGAACACGGAAGAACATCTCTCTCTCTCTCAGCTATGCTGTTGATGCCCCTTCTGCAGCCACCTTTTCAGCTGATATCAACATTTTGGCTACTACTGGTTTGCCAGGAATGGGCCAATTACCTCAGGTCCTGCTGCAACATAACAGAGATTCAGGCACTGGTGAGGATGTCAGGCCAACAGAATTCACCAGGCAAGAAAGTATGATTATCTGACGATTAAATGATGGAATATTAAAAAAAATCTGTGATGACAGCATCCGTTTTCATATCTGGCAAATCTGCCCAGGAATTGATGGTACGAAAAATTTCAACGACTTAGATATGTAAAGATGTAATTATTAAATTGTTTCATTATATAATCTGTGAACCCTGAAGTGTGGTGCCACCTTGTGTGACTCAAGTGTGACAGACGATCTAACAATCTGATGCTTTCATTATTTAAATCTGTCTTTTTCTACTCCAGGAAGAGTGGAGTCTGGAGCCCCCTTGTTGGTGTTAAAATGTCTCTTGTGATTTCATTATTTATTAATTTAAATCAATGTTGATCTCATTTTGTTATCTGTCTAGGGGTGAATTATGAGAAATTATCTTTCCATTCATTCATTTTATTGTTCAAATCTATGATGAAGAACTCAGTGACTCTTCAGTATTGGTCAATCTTTAGGTTTCGTGCATATAACACCATCCACTAGTTTAATATTTATTCATTGAATTTTGAAAATCTGTCATTATGTATTCAGTGACCACTAAAGTTTTTAGCCTCCTTAGGGGAGTCCATCGTGCCAGAACATCGCATCATCTACTAGTACACTTCCTTATTTACCGGTTAAACTAGGAAATTAAATAATAATTCATCACTTAATTAACGTGTTTGAAATACAGGTAATGTTATGGACCCTAAGACCCTTTTGGAGTCAGATTTTGTGAGTAGACGAAGTAACATCATCTCATTACTTCATCATTTAGCTCTGTAAATAGGTCATTACATCATCGATAGTTTTAGGACTTTGGTGCCATCTCGTCAGTGATAGTATCAAACGCCAGCTAATTAATTATCAATTTAATTTTATAAATAAATCATTATTCCACGAAGAGACCAGTCTGACTACTCCATGTGGGATTTAAATATGCACCACCATGACATTACTCAATCATTTTTCATTATATATCCATTATTTGAATCGGTGAAGATGTTGTTCTTCTTGCCTGGAGTAGGGCCATTCCTCCATGGGAGTTAATCACGTGGCAGTATTTAATCATCTAAGTACTCCTTCCTGGACAATCACTGGAGTTTGGTTCCATCTTATGAAAGTTAAGTATGGAGGACAATCCCATTATTAACTTACTTGATTGCATAAGTAATGACGGTGTCATCCGTCATGTGGCTGCTATGGGATTGACACAGCAGGAGATCGGTACCAGAAGCAGTGCCCAGAGAATGGGGGACACTGCCTCATACAGTGATTACTGATTACGTAGTAGTACATTTTTAACAATCGAATGATTACACGATTATAAAAAACTGTACTGTTTCCAATCATCAGTTTCTGTGAGGTTGCAACAGAACTGACCCATGAAGGACACAGTGACCACCGATTTTAAAAATGAAATAACTGAATAATCTTCTGATCAGGGAATCTCATCTCATGAACTCTTTCGGGCTGATAACATGACACACCACCAACAATAAATAACTCTAAATAACCATCTTAGAAATCGGGGTACAGGACTTAATAGAGAACAGTCAATTGAGGAATCCAAAAAGACTGAAAGAAACATAAGACACTGCTCAAAATCCTTAATCATCAGCCTAATGCAAATCTAAACAACTCTGAGAAACCATGGGATCAAGCTTCTCTAATGGTAAGAGGATGAAGAGGAGTATGTTTTATTTTCAATAAAGAGAAAATGATTCAGGTAGAGGCGATTAATTGTATTGTTTCCATTCTAGAAATTAGAAAATTGAAGCATGGAAAAAAGTTTTAAAATACTCATCATTGTACTTGAATGGCACAATGATGCTTTCGTTTTCATGCTTACGTCACTATAGGCATTTTGTAGCTTGAGAGACGGGTAAATATGTAGAAGTCAAGTAAAAGAGCCTTGCTTTGTTTTTGTGAGAAACTCAGTGAGGTTGTAGGGTTAGTTCACTGGTGGGTATACTCCTTTTAGCCTGTGGGAGGGGCACTAGAATGTGACAGGATGTTGGTTCATAAATGTTGCCTGGCAACCCTCCTTGCATTCTGTATCCTGGTATCTTGGGCCAAGGACAAGAGAGCAGCTTCGAGAAAGTGTTATCATGGGACATTACAGTCTGCCAAGATAACTATCTCCTTAAACTTTTCATGACAGCATTTGATTCGCCTAACAAAGTCAGAGCCACACCTCTGGAAGTGTGCCTACAGCTTTTCCTGTTTACCAAATTCAAGATTACCTAATCATCAGAGAACATAGTCTGTGGAGAAACAGTTCAGAGTCTTCTGTTTATGAATACTCTCTCTCCTAAGAAGTAAAACCACGGACTAAAAGGTAATAAGACTCAAGATTATTCATCAAACAGGTGAGTTTTACATTGTTGACTTCCTTCAGGAAGGTGATGATCCATTTGTTAGAGTAGACTTAGCGATTATTAGATTTCAGTCCATCTCTTTTGAGGCAGCCGTCCAACATTAAATATGTGATATCTTCTAAAAACCCTGCATACACAATGACAGTTCAGCATTTAAACATGTTACTACTGTGCTCTGCGATTAAATAAGGGATGAACCTGGGAGTTTCCCACAATCATGTGGGAGTCAACTGAGAGAAAATTGTGTGGAGAATGGCAGACCATTTCGTCCTCTGATTATGTTGTTATTTGATTATTAAAATAGGACATTATATAATCCATGATCAGTGGATTGTGGTTACGCGATGTGGGAGGCAATTATTATAGACCATCTTACTAACAATTATGTAGTTAAAATATTTGAATTAATCAAGACAGCATCATTCATGAGCCTGGTTTGGAGCCACCTTAGGGAAGTGGATGATGTTACATGAACTCATTATTTGATTATTTAGTTATATAAAACAATGATTATATCGTCCATGACACCTGGAATCTAGTGCCATAGATCATCTAATTACATAATTAATGTATTTAAATTGACAATCTGTGTTAATCCCCAAGATAATGTAAATCTGTGTGTAATTATGTAAACCAAAAATTGTCCACTCCATGAAGAGACCCGTCAAGCTCCCTCTTGTGGCGTTTATGTGCAATATCATCACAGTTTATGATTCATGGTTTCAATGGATGATGATGACATTCTTCATGACTGGAGTCTGGCCATACTTCCCAGCCAATTAAAGGCTACATCACCTCTTTATTGGGACAGTTAGCTATCACTGACTTATTTAATTCTTTAAATTACTTAAACGACAGGCAATGCCAACACCGATTATTAGTAGGTTGGAGATATCTGTCAGCGACAAATTAGGAAACTTGTAGACATGGGCAGAGCATTTTCTGAATGCCTATGCGTCTTCCAGACCACTAGGAATGCTGGAGAATAGAGTCCAGAAGATTGCATGGTGCCCTCCGAGAAGTAAAAGAACTTTTCCAAGGTCTGCATGGTGGTCTGGGTGTTGACTACTTGCTCTTCCTCCACATCTTCACATCGGTTATGGTCTACGTCTAGAAGATGTAGCGGCACTAGGAGGTCGGCACCATCACCGAGACGTGGCAAAAGGATGACGACTCAGAACACGGAAGAACATCTCTCTCTCTCTCAGCTATGCTGTTGATGCCCCTTCTGCAGCCACCTTTTCAGCTGATATCAACATTTTGGCTACTACTGGTTTGCCAGGAATGGGCCAATTACCTCAGGTCCTGCTGCAACATAACAGAGATTCAGGCACTGGTGAGGATGTCAGGCCAACAGAATTCACCAGGCAAGAAAGTATGATTATCTGACGATTAAATGATGGAATATTAAAAAAAATCTGTGATGACAGCATCCGTTTTCATATCTGGCAAATCTGCCCAGGAATTGATGGTACGAAAAATTTCAACGACTTAGATATGTAAAGATGTAATTATTAAATTGTTTCATTATATAATCTGTGAACCCTGAAGTGTGGTGCCACCTTGTGTGACTCAAGTGTGACAGACGATCTAACAATCTGATGCTTTCATTATTTAAATCTGTCTTTTTCTACTCCAGGAAGAGTGGAGTCTGGAGCCCCCTTGTTGGTGTTAAAATGTCTCTTGTGATTTCATTATTTATTAATTTAAATCAATGTTGATCTCATTTTGTTATCTGTCTAGGGGTGAATTATGAGAAATTATCTTTCCATTCATTCATTTTATTGTTCAAATCTATGATGAAGAACTCAGTGACTCTTCAGTATTGGTCAATCTTTAGGTTTCGTGCATATAACACCATCCACTAGTTTAATATTTATTCATTGAATTTTGAAAATCTGTCATTATGTATTCAGTGACCACTAAAGTTTTTAGCCTCCTTAGGGGAGTCCATCGTGCCAGAACATCGCATCATCTACTAGTACACTTCCTTATTTACCGGTTAAACTAGGAAATTAAATAAAAATTCATCACTTAATTAACGTGTTTGAAATACAGGTAATGTTATGGACCCTAAGACCCTTTTGGAGTCAGATTTTGTGAGTAGACGAAGTAACATCATCTCATTACTTCATCATTTAGCTCTGTAAATAGGTCATTACATCATCGATAGTTTTAGGACTTTGGTGCCATCTCGTCAGTGATAGTATCAAACGCCAGCTAATTAATTATCAATTTAATTTTATAAATAAATCATTATTCCACGAAGAGACCAGTCTGACTACTCCATGTGGGATTTAAATATGCACCACCATGACATTACTCAATCATTTTTCATTATATATCCATTATTTGAATCGGTGAAGATGTTGTTCTTCTTGCCTGGAGTAGGGCCATTCCTCCATGGGAGTTAATCACGTGGCAGTATTTAATCATCTAAGTACTCCTTCCTGGACAATCACTGGAGTTTGGTTCCATCTTATGAAAGTTAAGTATGGAGGACAATCCCATTATTAACTTACTTGATTGCATAAGTAATGACGGTGTCATCCGTCATGTGGCTGCTATGGGATTGACACAGCAGGAGATCGGTACCAGAAGCAGTGCCCAGAGAATGGGGGACACTGCCTCATACAGTGATTACTGATTACGTAGTAGTACATTTTTAACAATCGAATGATTACACGATTATAAAAAACTGTACTGTTTCCAATCATCAGTTTCTGTGAGGTTGCAACAGAACTGACCCATGAAGGACACAGTGACCACCGATTTTAAAAATGAAATAACTGAATAATCTTCTGATCAGGGAATCTCATCTCATGAACTCTTTCGGGCTGATAACATGACACACCACCAACAATAAATAACTCTAAATAACCATCTTAGAAATCGGGGTACAGGACTTAATAGAGAACAGTCAATTGAGGAATCCAAAAAGACTGAAAGAAACATAAGACACTGCTCAAAATCCTTAATCATCAGCCTAATGCAAATCTAAACAACTCTGAGAAACCATGGGATCAAGCTTCTCTAATGGTAAGAGGATGAAGAGGAGTATGTTTTATTTTCAATAAAGAGAAAATGATTCAGGTAGAGGCGATTAATTGTATTGTTTCCATTCTAGAAATTAGAAAATTGAAGCATGGAAAAAAGTTTTAAAATACTCATCATTGTACTTGAATGGCACAATGATGCTTTCGTTTTCATGCTTACGTCACTATAGGCATTTTGTAGCTTGAGAGACGGGTAAATATGTAGAAGTCAAGTAAAAGAGCCTTGCTTTGTTTTTGTGAGAAACTCAGTGAGGTTGTAGGGTTAGTTCACTGGTGGGTATACTCCTTTTAGCCTGTGGGAGGGGCACTAGAATGTGACAGGATGTTGGTTCATAAATGTTGCCTGGCAACCCTCCTTGCATTCTGTATCCTGGTATCTTGGGCCAAGGACAAGAGAGCAGCTTCGAGAAAGTGTTATCATGGGACATTACAGTCTGCCAAGATAACTATCTCCTTAAACTTTTCATGACAGCATTTGATTCGCCTAACAAAGTCAGAGCCACACCTCTGGAAGTGTGCCTACAGCTTTTCCTGTTTACCAAATTCAAGATTACCTAATCATCAGAGAACATAGTCTGTGGAGAAACAGTTCAGAGTCTTCTGTTTATGAATACTCTCTCTCCTAAGAAGTAAAACCACGGACTAAAAGGTAATAAGACTCAAGATTATTCATCAAACAGGTGAGTTTTACATTGTTGACTTCCTTCAGGAAGGTGATGATCCATTTGTTAGAGTAGACTTAGCGATTATTAGATTTCAGTCCATCTCTTTTGAGGCAGCCGTCCAACATTAAATATGTGATATCTTCTAAAAACCCTGCATACACAATGACAGTTCAGCATTTAAACATGTTACTACTGTGCTCTGCGATTAAATAAGGGATGAACCTGGGAGTTTCCCACAATCATGTGGGAGTCAACTGAGAGAAAATTGTGTGGAGAATGGCAGACCATTTCGTCCTCTGATTATGTTGTTATTTGATTATTAAACTAGGACATTATATAATCCATGATCAGTGGATTGTGGTTACGCGATGTGGGAGGCAATTATTATAGACCATCTTACTAACAATTATGTAGTTAAAATATTTGAATTAATCAAGACAGCATCATTCATGAGCCTGGTTTGGAGCCACCTTAGGGAAGTGGATGATGTTACATGAACTCATTATTTGATTATTTAGTTATATAAAACAATGATTATATCGTCCATGACACCTGGAATCTAGTGCCATAGATCATCTAATTACATAATTAATGTATTTAAATTGACAATCTGTGTTAATCCCCAAGATAATGTAAATCTGTGTGTAATTATGTAAACCAAAAATTGTCCACTCCATGAAGAGACCCGTCAAGCTCCCTCTTGTGGCGTTTATGTGCAATATCATCACAGTTTATGATTCATGGTTTCAATGGATGATGATGACATTCTTCATGACTGGAGTCTGGCCATACTTCCCAGCCAATTAAAGGCTACATCACCTCTTTATTGGGACAGTTAGCTATCACTGACTTATTTAATTCTTTAAATTACTTAAACGACAGGCAATGCCAACACCGATTATTAGTAGGTTGGAGATATCTGTCAGCGACAAATTAGGAAACTTGTAGACATGGGCAGAGCATTTTCTGAATGCCTATGCGTCTTCCAGACCACTAGGAATGCTGGAGAATAGAGTCCAGAAGATTGCATGGTGCCCTCCGAGAAGTAAAAGAACTTTTCCAAGGTCTGCATGGTGGTCTGGGTGTTGACTACTTGCTCTTCCTCCACATCTTCACATCGGTTATGGTCTACGTCTAGAAGATGTAGCGGCACTAGGAGGTCGGCACCATCACCGAGACGTGGCAAAAGGATGACGACTCAGAACACGGAAGAACATCTCTCTCTCTCTCAGCTATGCTGTTGATGCCCCTTCTGCAGCCACCTTTTCAGCTGATATCAACATTTTGGCTACTACTGGTTTGCCAGGAATGGGCCAATTACCTCAGGTCCTGCTGCAACATAACAGAGATTCAGGCACTGGTGAGGATGTCAGGCCAACAGAATTCACCAGGCAAGAAAGTATGATTATCTGACGATTAAATGATGGAATATTAAAAAAAATCTGTGATGACAGCATCCGTTTTCATATCTGGCAAATCTGCCCAGGAATTGATGGTACGAAAAATTTCAACGACTTAGATATGTAAAGATGTAATTATTAAATTGTTTCATTATATAATCTGTGAACCCTGAAGTGTGGTGCCACCTTGTGTGACTCAAGTGTGACAGACGATCTAACAATCTGATGCTTTCATTATTTAAATCTGTCTTTTTCTACTCCAGGAAGAGTGGAGTCTGGAGCCCCCTTGTTGGTGTTAAAATGTCTCTTGTGATTTCATTATTTATTAATTTAAATCAATGTTGATCTCATTTTGTTATCTGTCTAGGGGTGAATTATGAGAAATTATCTTTCCATTCATTCATTTTATTGTTCAAATCTATGATGAAGAACTCAGTGACTCTTCAGTATTGGTCAATCTTTAGGTTTCGTGCATATAACACCATCCACTAGTTTAATATTTATTCATTGAATTTTGAAAATCTGTCATTATGTATTCAGTGACCACTAAAGTTTTTAGCCTCCTTAGGGGAGTCCATCGTGCCAGAACATCGCATCATCTACTAGTACACTTCCTTATTTACCGGTTAAACTAGGAAATTAAATAAAAATTCATCACTTAATTAACGTGTTTGAAATACAGGTAATGTTATGGACCCTAAGACCCTTTTGGAGTCAGATTTTGTGAGTAGACGAAGTAACATCATCTCATTACTTCATCATTTAGCTCTGTAAATAGGTCATTACATCATCGATAGTTTTAGGACTTTGGTGCCATCTCGTCAGTGATAGTATCAAACGCCAGCTAATTAATTATCAATTTAATTTTATAAATAAATCATTATTCCACGAAGAGACCAGTCTGACTACTCCATGTGGGATTTAAATATGCACCACCATGACATTACTCAATCATTTTTCATTATATATCCATTATTTGAATCGGTGAAGATGTTGTTCTTCTTGCCTGGAGTAGGGCCATTCCTCCATGGGAGTTAATCACGTGGCAGTATTTAATCATCTAAGTACTCCTTCCTGGACAATCACTGGAGTTTGGTTCCATCTTATGAAAGTTAAGTATGGAGGACAATCCCATTATTAACTTACTTGATTGCATAAGTAATGACGGTGTCATCCGTCATGTGGCTGCTATGGGATTGACACAGCAGGAGATCGGTACCAGAAGCAGTGCCCAGAGAATGGGGGACACTGCCTCATACAGTGATTACTGATTACGTAGTAGTACATTTTTAACAATCGAATGATTACACGATTATAAAAAACTGTACTGTTTCCAATCATCAGTTTCTGTGAGGTTGCAACAGAACTGACCCATGAAGGACACAGTGACCACCGATTTTAAAAATGAAATAACTGAATAATCTTCTGATCAGGGAATCTCATCTCATGAACTCTTTCGGGCTGATAACATGACACACCACCAACAATAAATAACTCTAAATAACCATCTTAGAAATCGGGGTACAGGACTTAATAGAGAACAGTCAATTGAGGAATCCAAAAAGACTGAAAGAAACATAAGACACTGCTCAAAATCCTTAATCATCAGCCTAATGCAAATCTAAACAACTCTGAGAAACCATGGGATCAAGCTTCTCTAATGGTAAGAGGATGAAGAGGAGTATGTTTTATTTTCAATAAAGAGAAAATGATTCAGGTAGAGGCGATTAATTGTATTGTTTCCATTCTAGAAATTAGAAAATTGAAGCATGGAAAAAAGTTTTAAAATACTCATCATTGTACTTGAATGGCACAATGATGCTTTCGTTTTCATGCTTACGTCACTATAGGCATTTTGTAGCTTGAGAGACGGGTAAATATGTAGAAGTCAAGTAAAAGAGCCTTGCTTTGTTTTTGTGAGAAACTCAGTGAGGTTGTAGGGTTAGTTCACTGGTGGGTATACTCCTTTTAGCCTGTGGGAGGGGCACTAGAATGTGACAGGATGTTGGTTCATAAATGTTGCCTGGCAACCCTCCTTGCATTCTGTATCCTGGTATCTTGGGCCAAGGACAAGAGAGCAGCTTCGAGAAAGTGTTATCATGGGACATTACAGTCTGCCAAGATAACTATCTCCTTAAACTTTTCATGACAGCATTTGATTCGCCTAACAAAGTCAGAGCCACACCTCTGGAAGTGTGCCTACAGCTTTTCCTGTTTACCAAATTCAAGATTACCTAATCATCAGAGAACATAGTCTGTGGAGAAACAGTTCAGAGTCTTCTGTTTATGAATACTCTCTCTCCTAAGAAGTAAAACCACGGACTAAAAGGTAATAAGACTCAAGATTATTCATCAAACAGGTGAGTTTTACATTGTTGACTTCCTTCAGGAAGGTGATGATCCATTTGTTAGAGTAGACTTAGCGATTATTAGATTTCAGTCCATCTCTTTTGAGGCAGCCGTCCAACATTAAATATGTGATATCTTCTAAAAACCCTGCATACACAATGACAGTTCAGCATTTAAACATGTTACTACTGTGCTCTGCGATTAAATAAGGGATGAACCTGGGAGTTTCCCACAATCATGTGGGAGTCAACTGAGAGAAAATTGTGTGGAGAATGGCAGACCATTTCGTCCTCTGATTATGTTGTTATTTGATTATTAAACTAGGACATTATATAATCCATGATCAGTGGATTGTGGTTACGCGATGTGGGAGGCAATTATTATAGACCATCTTACTAACAATTATGTAGTTAAAATATTTGAATTAATCAAGACAGCATCATTCATGAGCCTGGTTTGGAGCCACCTTAGGGAAGTGGATGATGTTACATGAACTCATTATTTGATTATTTAGTTATATAAAACAATGATTATATCGTCCATGACACCTGGAATCTAGTGCCATAGATCATCTAATTACATAATTAATGTATTTAAATTGACAATCTGTGTTAATCCCCAAGATAATGTAAATCTGTGTGTAATTATGTAAACCAAAAATTGTCCACTCCATGAAGAGACCCGTCAAGCTCCCTCTTGTGGCGTTTATGTGCAATATCATCACAGTTTATGATTCATGGTTTCAATGGATGATGATGACATTCTTCATGACTGGAGTCTGGCCATACTTCCCAGCCAATTAAAGGCTACATCACCTCTTTATTGGGACAGTTAGCTATCACTGACTTATTTAATTCTTTAAATTACTTAAACGACAGGCAATGCCAACACCGATTATTAGTAGGTTGGAGATATCTGTCAGCGACAAATTAGGAAACTTGTAGACATGGGCAGAGCATTTTCTGAATGCCTATGCGTCTTCCAGACCACTAGGAATGCTGGAGAATAGAGTCCAGAAGATTGCATGGTGCCCTCCGAGAAGTAAAAGAACTTTTCCAAGGTCTGCATGGTGGTCTGGGTGTTGACTACTTGCTCTTCCTCCACATCTTCACATCGGTTATGGTCTACGTCTAGAAGATGTAGCGGCACTAGGAGGTCGGCACCATCACCGAGACGTGGCAAAAGGATGACGACTCAGAACACGGAAGAACATCTCTCTCTCTCTCAGCTATGCTGTTGATGCCCCTTCTGCAGCCACCTTTTCAGCTGATATCAACATTTTGGCTACTACTGGTTTGCCAGGAATGGGCCAATTACCTCAGGTCCTGCTGCAACATAACAGAGATTCAGGCACTGGTGAGGATGTCAGGCCAACAGAATTCACCAGGCAAGAAAGTATGATTATCTGACGATTAAATGATGGAATATTAAAAAAAATCTGTGATGACAGCATCCGTTTTCATATCTGGCAAATCTGCCCAGGAATTGATGGTACGAAAAATTTCAACGACTTAGATATGTAAAGATGTAATTATTAAATTGTTTCATTATATAATCTGTGAACCCTGAAGTGTGGTGCCACCTTGTGTGACTCAAGTGTGACAGACGATCTAACAATCTGATGCTTTCATTATTTAAATCTGTCTTTTTCTACTCCAGGAAGAGTGGAGTCTGGAGCCCCCTTGTTGGTGTTAAAATGTCTCTTGTGATTTCATTATTTATTAATTTAAATCAATGTTGATCTCATTTTGTTATCTGTCTAGGGGTGAATTATGAGAAATTATCTTTCCATTCATTCATTTTATTGTTCAAATCTATGATGAAGAACTCAGTGACTCTTCAGTATTGGTCAATCTTTAGGTTTCGTGCATATAACACCATCCACTAGTTTAATATTTATTCATTGAATTTTGAAAATCTGTCATTATGTATTCAGTGACCACTAAAGTTTTTAGCCTCCTTAGGGGAGTCCATCGTGCCAGAACATCGCATCATCTACTAGTACACTTCCTTATTTACCGGTTAAACTAGGAAATTAAATAAAAATTCATCACTTAATTAACGTGTTTGAAATACAGGTAATGTTATGGACCCTAAGACCCTTTTGGAGTCAGATTTTGTGAGTAGACGAAGTAACATCATCTCATTACTTCATCATTTAGCTCTGTAAATAGGTCATTACATCATCGATAGTTTTAGGACTTTGGTGCCATCTCGTCAGTGATAGTATCAAACGCCAGCTAATTAATTATCAATTTAATTTTATAAATAAATCATTATTCCACGAAGAGACCAGTCTGACTACTCCATGTGGGATTTAAATATGCACCACCATGACATTACTCAATCATTTTTCATTATATATCCATTATTTGAATCGGTGAAGATGTTGTTCTTCTTGCCTGGAGTAGGGCCATTCCTCCATGGGAGTTAATCACGTGGCAGTATTTAATCATCTAAGTACTCCTTCCTGGACAATCACTGGAGTTTGGTTCCATCTTATGAAAGTTAAGTATGGAGGACAATCCCATTATTAACTTACTTGATTGCATAAGTAATGACGGTGTCATCCGTCATGTGGCTGCTATGGGATTGACACAGCAGGAGATCGGTACCAGAAGCAGTGCCCAGAGAATGGGGGACACTGCCTCATACAGTGATTACTGATTACGTAGTAGTACATTTTTAACAATCGAATGATTACACGATTATAAAAAACTGTACTGTTTCCAATCATCAGTTTCTGTGAGGTTGCAACAGAACTGACCCATGAAGGACACAGTGACCACCGATTTTAAAAATGAAATAACTGAATAATCTTCTGATCAGGGAATCTCATCTCATGAACTCTTTCGGGCTGATAACATGACACACCACCAACAATAAATAACTCTAAATAACCATCTTAGAAATCGGGGTACAGGACTTAATAGAGAACAGTCAATTGAGGAATCCAAAAAGACTGAAAGAAACATAAGACACTGCTCAAAATCCTTAATCATCAGCCTAATGCAAATCTAAACAACTCTGAGAAACCATGGGATCAAGCTTCTCTAATGGTAAGAGGATGAAGAGGAGTATGTTTTATTTTCAATAAAGAGAAAATGATTCAGGTAGAGGCGATTAATTGTATTGTTTCCATTCTAGAAATTAGAAAATTGAAGCATGGAAAAAAGTTTTAAAATACTCATCATTGTACTTGAATGGCACAATGATGCTTTCGTTTTCATGCTTATGTCACTATAGGCATTTTGTAGCTTGAGAGACGGGTAAATATGTAGAAGTCAAGTAAAAGAGCCTTGCTTTGTTTTTGTGAGAAACTCAGTGAGGTTGTAGGGTTAGTTCACTGGTGGGTATACTCCTTTTAGCCTGTGGGAGGGGCACTAGAATGTGACAGGATGTTGGTTCATAAATGTTGCCTGGCAACCCTCCTTGCATTCTGTATCCTGGTATCTTGGGCCAAGGACAAGAGAGCAGCTTCGAGAAAGTGTTATCATGGGACATTACAGTCTGCCAAGATAACTATCTCCTTAAACTTTTCATGACAGCATTTGATTCGCCTAACAAAGTCAGAGCCACACCTCTGGAAGTGTGCCTACAGCTTTTCCTGTTTACCAAATTCAAGATTACCTAATCATCAGAGAACATAGTCTGTGGAGAAACAGTTCAGAGTCTTCTGTTTATGAATACTCTCTCTCCTAAGAAGTAAAACCACGGACTAAAAGGTAATAAGACTCAAGATTATTCATCAAACAGGTGAGTTTTACATTGTTGACTTCCTTCAGGAAGGTGATGATCCATTTGTTAGAGTAGACTTAGCGATTATTAGATTTCAGTCCATCTCTTTTGAGGCAGCCGTCCAACATTAAATATGTGATATCTTCTAAAAACCCTGCATACACAATGACAGTTCAGCATTTAAACATGTTACTACTGTGCTCTGCGATTAAATAAGGGATGAACCTGGGAGTTTCCCACAATCATGTGGGAGTCAACTGAGAGAAAATTGTGTGGAGAATGGCAGACCATTTCGTCCTCTGATTATGTTGTTATTTGATTATTAAACTAGGACATTATATAATCCATGATCAGTGGATTGTGGTTACGCGATGTGGGAGGCAATTATTATAGACCATCTTACTAACAATTATGTAGTTAAAATATTTGAATTAATCAAGACAGCATCATTCATGAGCCTGGTTTGGAGCCACCTTAGGGAAGTGGATGATGTTACATGAACTCATTATTTGATTATTTAGTTATATAAAACAATGATTATATCGTCCATGACACCTGGAATCTAGTGCCATAGATCATCTAATTACATAATTAATGTATTTAAATTGACAATCTGTGTTAATCCCCAAGATAATGTAAATCTGTGTGTAATTATGTAAACCAAAAATTGTCCACTCCATGAAGAGACCCGTCAAGCTCCCTCTTGTGGCGTTTATGTGCAATATCATCACAGTTTATGATTCATGGTTTCAATGGATGATGATGACATTCTTCATGACTGGAGTCTGGCCATACTTCCCAGCCAATTAAAGGCTACATCACCTCTTTATTGGGACAGTTAGCTATCACTGACTTATTTAATTCTTTAAATTACTTAAACGACAGGCAATGCCAACACCGATTATTAGTAGGTTGGAGATATCTGTCAGCGACAAATTAGGAAACTTGTAGACATGGGCAGAGCATTTTCTGAATGCCTATGCGTCTTCCAGACCACTAGGAATGCTGGAGAATAGAGTCCAGAAGATTGCATGGTGCCCTCCGAGAAGTAAAAGAACTTTTCCAAGGTCTGCATGGTGGTCTGGGTGTTGACTACTTGCTCTTCCTCCACATCTTCACATCGGTTATGGTCTACGTCTAGAAGATGTAGCGGCACTAGGAGGTCGGCACCATCACCGAGACGTGGCAAAAGGATGACGACTCAGAACACGGAAGAACATCTCTCTCTCTCTCAGCTATGCTGTTGATGCCCCTTCTGCAGCCACCTTTTCAGCTGATATCAACATTTTGGCTACTACTGGTTTGCCAGGAATGGGCCAATTACCTCAGGTCCTGCTGCAACATAACAGAGATTCAGGCACTGGTGAGGATGTCAGGCCAACAGAATTCACCAGGCAAGAAAGTATGATTATCTGACGATTAAATGATGGAATATTAAAAAAAATCTGTGATGACAGCATCCGTTTTCATATCTGGCAAATCTGCCCAGGAATTGATGGTACGAAAAATTTCAACGACTTAGATATGTAAAGATGTAATTATTAAATTGTTTCATTATATAATCTGTGAACCCTGAAGTGTGGTGCCACCTTGTGTGACTCAAGTGTGACAGACGATCTAACAATCTGATGCTTTCATTATTTAAATCTGTCTTTTTCTACTCCAGGAAGAGTGGAGTCTGGAGCCCCCTTGTTGGTGTTAAAATGTCTCTTGTGATTTCATTATTTATTAATTTAAATCAATGTTGATCTCATTTTGTTATCTGTCTAGGGGTGAATTATGAGAAATTATCTTTCCATTCATTCATTTTATTGTTCAAATCTATGATGAAGAACTCAGTGACTCTTCAGTATTGGTCAATCTTTAGGTTTCGTGCATATAACACCATCCACTAGTTTAATATTTATTCATTGAATTTTGAAAATCTGTCATTATGTATTCAGTGACCACTAAAGTTTTTAGCCTCCTTAGGGGAGTCCATCGTGCCAGAACATCGCATCATCTACTAGTACACTTCCTTATTTACCGGTTAAACTAGGAAATTAAATAAAAATTCATCACTTAATTAACGTGTTTGAAATACAGGTAATGTTATGGACCCTAAGACCCTTTTGGAGTCAGATTTTGTGAGTAGACGAAGTAACATCATCTCATTACTTCATCATTTAGCTCTGTAAATAGGTCATTACATCATCGATAGTTTTAGGACTTTGGTGCCATCTCGTCAGTGATAGTATCAAACGCCACCTAATTAATTATCAATTTAATTTTATAAATAAATCATTATTCCACGAAGAGACCAGTCTGACTACTCCATGTGGGATTTAAATATGCACCACCATGACATTACTCAATCATTTTTCATTATATATCCATTATTTGAATCGGTGAAGATGTTGTTCTTCTTGCCTGGAGTAGGGCCATTCCTCCATGGGAGTTAATCACGTGGCAGTATTTAATCATCTAAGTACTCCTTCCTGGACAATCACTGGAGTTTGGTTCCATCTTATGAAAGTTAAGTATGGAGGACAATCCCATTATTAACTTACTTGATTGCATAAGTAATGACGGTGTCATCCGTCATGTGGCTGCTATGGGATTGACACAGCAGGAGATCGGTACCAGAAGCAGTGCCCAGAGAATGGGGGACACTGCCTCATACAGTGATTACTGATTACGTAGTAGTACATTTTTAACAATCGAATGATTACACGATTATAAAAAACTGTACTGTTTCCAATCATCAGTTTCTGTGAGGTTGCAACAGAACTGACCCATGAAGGACACAGTGACCACCGATTTTAAAAATGAAATAACTGAATAATCTTCTGATCAGGGAATCTCATCTCATGAACTCTTTCGGGCTGATAACATGACACACCACCAACAATAAATAACTCTAAATAACCATCTTAGAAATCGGGGTACAGGACTTAATAGAGAACAGTCAATTGAGGAATCCAAAAAGACTGAAAGAAACATAAGACACTGCTCAAAATCCTTAATCATCAGCCTAATGCAAATCTAAACAACTCTGAGAAACCATGGGATCAAGCTTCTCTAATGGTAAGAGGATGAAGAGGAGTATGTTTTATTTTCAATAAAGAGAAAATGATTCAGGTAGAGGCGATTAATTGTATTGTTTCCATTCTAGAAATTAGAAAATTGAAGCATGGAAAAAAGTTTTAAAATACTCATCATTGTACTTGAATGGCACAATGATGCTTTCGTTTTCATGCTTATGTCACTATAGGCATTTTGTAGCTTGAGAGACGGGTAAATATGTAGAAGTCAAGTAAAAGAGCCTTGCTTTGTTTTTGTGAGAAACTCAGTGAGGTTGTAGGGTTAGTTCACTGGTGGGTATACTCCTTTTAGCCTGTGGGAGGGGCACTAGAATGTGACAGGATGTTGGTTCATAAATGTTGCCTGGCAACCCTCCTTGCATTCTGTATCCTGGTATCTTGGGCCAAGGACAAGAGAGCAGCTTCGAGAAAGTGTTATCATGGGACATTACAGTCTGCCAAGATAACTATCTCCTTAAACTTTTCATGACAGCATTTGATTCGCCTAACAAAGTCAGAGCCACACCTCTGGAAGTGTGCCTACAGCTTTTCCTGTTTACCAAATTCAAGATTACCTAATCATCAGAGAACATAGTCTGTGGAGAAACAGTTCAGAGTCTTCTGTTTATGAATACTCTCTCTCCTAAGAAGTAAAACCACGGACTAAAAGGTAATAAGACTCAAGATTATTCATCAAACAGGTGAGTTTTACATTGTTGACTTCCTTCAGGAAGGTGATGATCCATTTGTTAGAGTAGACTTAGCGATTATTAGATTTCAGTCCATCTCTTTTGAGGCAGCCGTCCAACATTAAATATGTGATATCTTCTAAAAACCCTGCATACACAATGACAGTTCAGCATTTAAACATGTTACTACTGTGCTCTGCGATTAAATAAGGGATGAACCTGGGAGTTTCCCACAATCATGTGGGAGTCAACTGAGAGAAAATTGTGTGGAGAATGGCAGACCATTTCGTCCTCTGATTATGTTGTTATTTGATTATTAAAATAGGACATTATATAATCCATGATCAGTGGATTGTGGTTACGCGATGTGGGAGGCAATTATTATAGACCATCTTACTAACAATTATGTAGTTAAAATATTTGAATTAATCAAGACAGCATCATTCATGAGCCTGGTTTGGAGCCACCTTAGGGAAGTGGATGATGTTACATGAACTCATTATTTGATTATTTAGTTATATAAAACAATGATTATATCGTCCATGACACCTGGAATCTAGTGCCATAGATCATCTAATTACATAATTAATGTATTTAAATTGACAATCTGTGTTAATCCCCAAGATAATGTAAATCTGTGTGTAATTATGTAAACCAAAAATTGTCCACTCCATGAAGAGACCCGTCAAGCTCCCTCTTGTGGCGTTTATGTGCAATATCATCACAGTTTATGATTCATGGTTTCAATGGATGATGATGACATTCTTCATGACTGGAGTCTGGCCATACTTCCCAGCCAATTAAAGGCTACATCACCTCTTTATTGGGACAGTTAGCTATCACTGACTTATTTAATTCTTTAAATTACTTAAACGACAGACAATGCCAACACCGATTATTAGTAGGTTGGAGATATCTGTCAGCGACAAATTAGGAAACTTGTAGACATGGGCAGAGCATTTTCTGAATGCCTATGCGTCTTCCAGACCACTAGGAATGCTGGAGAATAGAGTCCAGAAGATTGCATGGTGCCCTCCGAGAAGTAAAAGAACTTTTCCAAGGTCTGCATGGTGGTCTGGGTTTTGACTACTTGCTCTTCCTCCACATCTTCACATCGGTTATGGTCTACGTCTAGAAGATGTAGCGGCACTAGGAGGTCGGCACCATCACCGAGACGTGGCAAAAGGATGACGACTCAGAACACGGAAGAACATCTCTCTCTCTCTCAGCTATGCTGTTGATGCCCCTTCTGCAGCCACCTTTTCAGCTGATATCAACATTTTGGCTACTACTGGTTTGCCAGGAATGGGCCAATTACCTCAGGTCCTGCTGCAACATAACAGAGATTCAGGCACTGGTGAGGATGTCAGGCCAACAGAATTCACCAGGCAAGAAAGTATGATTATCTGACGATTAAATGATGGAATATTAAAAAAAATCTGTGATGACAGCATCCGTTTTCATATCTGGCAAATCTGCCCAGGAATTGATGGTACGAAAAATTTCAACGACTTAGATATGTAAAGATGTAATTATTAAATTGTTTCATTATATAATCTGTGAACCCTGAAGTGTGGTGCCACCTTGTGTGACTCAAGTGTGACAGACGATCTAACAATCTGATGCTTTCATTATTTAAATCTGTCTTTTTCTACTCCAGGAAGAGTGGAGTCTGGAGCCCCCTTGTTGGTGTTAAAATGTCTCTTGTGATTTCATTATTTATTAATTTAAATCAATGTTGATCTCATTTTGTTATCTGTCTAGGGGTGAATTATGAGAAATTATCTTTCCATTCATTCATTTTATTGTTCAAATCTATGATGAAGAACTCAGTGACTCTTCAGTATTGGTCAATCTTTAGGTTTCGTGCATATAACACCATCCACTAGTTTAATATTTATTCATTGAATTTTGAAAATCTGTCATTATGTATTCAGTGACCACTAAAGTTTTTAGCCTCCTTAGGGGAGTCCATCGTGCCAGAACATCGCATCATCTACTAGTACACTTCCTTATTTACCGGTTAAACTAGGAAATTAAATAATAATTCATCACTTAATTAACGTGTTTGAAATACAGGTAATGTTATGGACCCTAAGACCCTTTTGGAGTCAGATTTTGTGAGTAGACGAAGTAACATCATCTCATTACTTCATCATTTAGCTCTGTAAATAGGTCATTACATCATCGATAGTTTTAGGACTTTGGTGCCATCTCGTCAGTGATAGTATCAAACGCCAGCTAATTAATTATCAATTTAATTTTATAAATAAATCATTATTCCACGAAGAGACCAGTCTGACTACTCCATGTGGGATTTAAATATGCACCACCATGACATTACTCAATCATTTTTCATTATATATCCATTATTTGAATCGGTGAAGATGTTGTTCTTCTTGCCTGGAGTAGGGCCATTCCTCCATGGGAGTTAATCACGTGGCAGTATTTAATCATCTAAGTACTCCTTCCTGGACAATCACTGGAGTTTGGTTCCATCTTATGAAAGTTAAGTATGGAGGACAATCCCATTATTAACTTACTTGATTGCGTAAGTAATGATTTTGTCATCCGTCATGTGGCTGCTGTGGGATTGACACAGCAGGAGATCGGTACCAGAAGCAGTGCCCAGAGAATGGGGGACACTGCCTCATACAGTGATTACTGATTACGTAGTAGTACGTTTTTAACAATCGAATGATTACACGATTTTAAAAAACTGTACTGTTTCGCATCATCAGTTTCTGTGAGGTTGCAACGGAACTGACCCATGAAGGACACAGTGACCACCGATTTTAAAAAATGAAATAACTGTATAATCTTCTGATCAGGGAATCTCATCTCATGAACTCTTTCGGGCTGATAACATGACACACCACCAACAACAAATAACTCTAAATAACCATCTTAGAAATCGGGGTAACAGGACTTAATAGAGAACAGTCAATTGAGGAATCCAAAATGACTGAAAGAAACATAAGACACTGCTCAAAATCCTTAATCATCAGCCTAATGCAAATCTAAACAACTCTGAGAAACCATGGGATCAAGCTCCTCTAATGGTAAGAGGATGAAGAGGAGTTTATTTTATTTTCAATAAAGAGAAAAGGATTATGGTAGAGGCGATTAACTGTATTGTTTCCATTCTAGAAATTAGCAAATTGAAGCATGGAAAACAAGTTTAAAAATACTCATCAGTGTACTTGAATGGCACAATGATGCTTTCGTTTTCATGCTTACGTCACTATAGGCATTTTGTAGCTTGAGAGACGGGTAAATATGTAGAAGTCAAGTAAAAGAGCCTTGCTTTGTTTTTGTGAGAAACTCAGTGAGGTTGTAGGGTTAGTTCACTGGTGGGTATACTCCTTTTAGCCTGTGGGAGGGGCACTAGAATGTGACAGGATGTTGGTTCATAAATGTTGCCTGGCAACCCTCCTTGCATTCTGTATCCTGGTATCATGGGCCAAGGACAAGAGAGCAGCTTCGAGAAAGTGTTATCATGGGACATTACAGTCTGCCAAGATAACTATCTCCTTAAACTTTTCATGACAGCATTTGATTCGCCTAACAAAGTCAGAGCCACACCTCTGGAAGTGTGCCTACAGCTTTTCCTGTTTACCAAATTCAAGATTACCTAATCATCAGAGAACATAGTCTGTGGAGAAACAGTTCAGAGTCTTCTGTTTATGAATACTCTCTCTCCTAAGAAGTAAAACCACGGACTAAAAGGTAATAAGACTCAAGATTATTCATCAAACAGGTGAGTTTTACATTGTTGACTTCCTTCAGGAAGGTGATGATCCATTTGTTAGAGTAGACTTAGCGATTATTAGATTTCAGTCCATCTCTTTTGAGGCAGCCGTCCAACATTAAATATGTGATATCTTCTAAAAACCCTGCATACACAATGACAGTTCAGCATTTAAACATGTTACTACTGTGCTCTGCGATTAAATAAGGGATGAACCTGGGAGTTTCCCACAATCATGTGGGAGTCAACTGAGAGAAAATTGTGTGGAGAATGGCAGACCATTTCGTCCTCTGATTATGTTGTTATTTGATTATTAAAATAGGACATTATATAATCCATGATCAGTGGATTGTGGTTACGCGATGTGGGAGGCAATTATTATAGACCATCTTACTAACAATTATGTAGTTAAAATATTTGAATTAATCAAGACAGCATCATTCATGAGCCTGGTTTGGAGCCACCTTAGGGAAGTGGATGATGTTACATGAACTCATTATTTGATTATTTAGTTATATAAAACAATGATTATATCGTCCATGACACCTGGAATCTAGTGCCATAGATCATCTAATTACATAATTAATGTATTTAAATTGACAATCTGTGTTAATCCCCAAGATAATGTAAATCTGTGTGTAATTATGTAAACCAAAAATTGTCCACTCCATGAAGAGACCCGTCAAGCTCCCTCTTGTGGCGTTTATGTGCAATATCATCACAGTTTATGATTCATGGTTTCAATGGATGATGATGACATTCTTCATGACTGGAGTCTGGCCATACTTCCCAGCCAATTAAAGGCTACATCACCTCTTTATTGGGACAGTTAGCTATCACTGACTTATTTAATTCTTTAAATTACTTAAACGACAGACAATGCCAACACCGATTATTAGTAGGTTGGAGATATCTGTCAGCGACAAATTAGGAAACTTGTAGACATGGGCAGAGCATTTTCTGAATGCCTATGCGTCTTCCAGACCACTAGGAATGCTGGAGAATAGAGTCCAGAAGATTGCATGGTGCCCTCCGAGAAGTAAAAGAACTTTTCCAAGGTCTGCATGGTGGTCTGGGTTTTGACTACTTGCTCTTCCTCCACATCTTCACATCGGTTATGGTCTACGTCTAGAAGATGTAGCGGCACTAGGAGGTCGGCACCATCACCGAGACGTGGCAAAAGGATGACGACTCAGAACACGGAAGAACATCTCTCTCTCTCTCTCAGCTATGCTGTTGATGCCCCTTCTGCAGCCACCTTTTCAGCTGATATCAACATTTTGGCTACTACTGGTTTGCCAGGAATGGGCCAATTACCTCAGGTCCTGCTGCAACATAACAGAGATTCAGGCACTGGTGAGGATGTCAGGCCAACAGAATTCACCAGGCAAGAAAGTATGATTATCTGACGATTAAATGATGGAATATTAAAAAAAATCTGTGATGACAGCATCCGTTTTCATATCTGGCAAATCTGCCCAGGAATTGATGGTACGAAAAATTTCAACGACTTAGATATGTAAAGATGTAATTATTAAATTGTTTCATTATATAATCTGTGAACCCTGAAGTGTGGTGCCACCTTGTGTGACTCAAGTGTGACAGACGATCTAACAATCTGATGCTTTCATTATTTAAATCTGTCTTTTTCTACTCCAGGAAGAGTGGAGTCTGGAGCCCCCTTGTTGGTGTTAAAATGTCTCTTGTGATTTCATTATTTATTAATTTAAATCAATGTTGATCTCATTTTGTTATCTGTCTAGGGGTGAATTATGAGAAATTATCTTTCCATTCATTCATTTTATTGTTCAAATCTATGATGAAGAACTCAGTGACTCTTCAGTATTGGTCAATCTTTAGGTTTCGTGCATATAACACCATCCACTAGTTTAATATTTATTCATTGAATTTTGAAAATCTGTCATTATGTATTCAGTGACCACTAAAGTTTTTAGCCTCCTTAGGGGAGTCCATCGTGCCAGAACATCGCATCATCTACTAGTACACTTCCTTATTTACCGGTTAAACTAGGAAATTAAATAATAATTCATCACTTAATTAACGTGTTTGAAATACAGGTAATGTTATGGACCCTAAGACCCTTTTGGAGTCAGATTTTGTGAGTAGACGAAGTAACATCATCTCATTACTTCATCATTTAGCTCTGTAAATAGGTCATTACATCATCGATAGTTTTAGGACTTTGGTGCCATCTCGTCAGTGATAGTATCAAACGCCAGCTAATTAATTATCAATTTAATTTTATAAATAAATCATTATTCCACGAAGAGACCAGTCTGACTACTCCATGTGGGATTTAAATATGCACCACCATGACATTACTCAATCATTTTTCATTATATATCCATTATTTGAATCGGTGAAGATGTTGTTCTTCTTGCCTGGAGTAGGGCCATTCCTCCATGGGAGTTAATCACGAGGCAGTATTTAATCATCTAAGTACTCCTTCCTGGACAATCACTGGAGTTTGGTTCCATCTTATGAAAGTTAAGTATGGAGGACCATCCCATTATTAACTTACTTGAGTGCGTAAGTAATGATTTTGTCATCCGTCATGTGGCTGCTGTGGGATTGACACAGCAGCAGATAGGTACCAGAAGCAGTGCCCAGAGAATGGGGGACACTGCCTCATACAGTGATTACTGATTACGTAGTAGTACGTTTTTAACAATCGAATGATTACACGATTTTAAAAAACTGTACTGTTTCGCATCATCAGTTTCTGCGAGGTTGCAACGGAACTGACCCATGAAGGACACAGTGACCACCGATTTTAAAAACGGAATAACTGTATAATCTCCTGATCAGGGAATCTCATCTCATGAACTCTGTCGGGCTGATAACATGACACACCACCAACAACAAATAACTCTAAATAACCATCTCAGAAAGCGGGGAACAGGACTTAATAGAGAACAGTCAATTGAGGAATCCAAAATGATTGAAAGAATCATAAGACACTGCTCAAAATCCTTAATCATCAGCCTAATGCAAATCTAAACAACTCTGAGAAACCATGGGATCAAGCTCCTCTAATGGTAAGAGGATGAAGAGGAGTTTATTTTATTTTCAATAAAGAGAAAAGGATTATGGTAGAGGCGATTAACTGTATTGTTTCCATTCTAGAAATTAGCAAATTGAAGAATTGAAAACAAGAGTAAAATTATCATCAGTGTACTTGAATGGCACAATGATGCTTTCGTTTTCATGCTTACGTCACTATAGGCATTTTGTAGCTTGAGAGACGGGTAAATATGTAGAAGTCAAGTAAAAGAGCCTTGCTTTGTTTTTGTGAGAAACTCAGTGAGGTTGTAGGGTTAGTTCACTGGTGGGTATACTCCTTTTAGCCTGTGGGAGGGGCACTAGAATGTGACAGGATGTTGGTTCATAAATGTTGCCTGGCAACCCTCCTTGCATTCTGTATCCTGGTATCATGGGCCAAGGACAAGAGAGCAGCTTCGAGAAAGTGTTATCATGGGACATTACAGTCTGCCAAGATAACTATCTCCTTAAACTTTTCATGACAGCATTTGATTCGCCTAACAAAGTCAGAGCCACACCTCTGGAAGAGTGCCTACAGCTTTTCCTGTTTACCAAATTCAAGATTACCTAATCATCAGAGAACATAGTCTGTGGAGAAACAGTTCAGAGTCTTCTGTTTATGAATACTCTCTCTCCTAAGAAGTAAAACCACGGACTAAAAGGTAATAAGACTCAAGATTATTCATCAAACAGGTGAGTTTTACATTGTTGACTTCCTTCAGGAAGGTGATGATCCATTTGTTAGAGTAGACTTAGCGATTATTAGATTTCAGTCCATCTCTTTTGAGGCAGCCGTCCAACATTAAATATGTGATATCTTCTAAAAACCCTGCATACACAATGACAGTTCAGCATTTAAACATGTTACTACTGTGCTCTGCGATTAAATAAGGGATGAACCTGGGAGTTTCCCACAATCATGTGGGAGTCAACTGAGAGAAAATTGTGTGGAGAATGGCAGACCATTTCGTCCTCTGATTATGTTGTTATTTGATTATTAAAATAGGACATTATATAATCCATGATCAGTGGATTGTGGTTACGCGATGTGGGAGGCAATTATTATAGACCATCTTACTAACAATTATGTAGTTAAAATATTTGAATTAATCAAGACAGCATCATTCATGAGCCTGGTTTGGAGCCACCTTAGGGAAGTGGATGATGTTACATGAACTCATTATTTGATTATTTAGTTATATAAAACAATGATTATATCGTCCATGACACCTGGAATCTAGTGCCATAGATCATCTAATTACATAATTAATGTATTTAAATTGACAATCTGTGTTAATCCCCAAGATAATGTAAATCTGTGTGTAATTATGTAAACCAAAAATTGTCCACTCCATGAAGAGACCCGTCAAGCTCCCTCTTGTGGCGTTTATGTGCAATATCATCACAGTTTATGATTCATGGTTTCAATGGATGATGATGACATTCTTCATGACTGGAGTCTGGCCATACTTCCCAGCCAATTAAAGGCTACATCACCTCTTTATTGGGACAGTTAGCTATCACTGACTTATTTAATTCTTTAAATTACTTAAACGACAGACAATGCCAACACCGATTATTAGTAGGTTGGAGATATCTGTCAGCGACAAATTAGGAAACTTGTAGACATGGGCAGAGCATTTTCTGAATGCCTATGCGTCTTCCAGACCACTAGGAATGCTGGAGAATAGAGTCCAGAAGATTGCATGGTGCCCTCCGAGAAGTAAAAGAACTTTTCCAAGGTCTGCATGGTGGTCTGGGTTTTGACTACTTGCTCTTCCTCCACATCTTCACATCGGTTATGGTCTACGTCTAGAAGATGTAGCGGCACTAGGAGGTCGGCACCATCACCGAGACGTGGCAAAAGGATGACGACTCAGAACACGGAAGAACATCTCTCTCTCTCTCAGCTATGCTGTTGATGCCCCTTCTGCAGCCACCTTTTCAGCTGATATCAACATTTTGGCTACTACTGGTTTGCCAGGAATGGGCCAATTACCTCAGGTCCTGCTGCAACATAACAGAGATTCAGGCACTGGTGAGGATGTCAGGCCAACAGAATTCACCAGGCAAGAAAGTATGATTATCTGACGATTAAATGATGGAATATTAAAAAAAATCTGTGATGACAGCATCCGTTTTCATATCTGGCAAATCTGCCCAGGAATTGATGGTACGAAAAATTTCAACGACTTAGATATGTAAAGATGTAATTATTAAATTGTTTCATTATATAATCTGTGAACCCTGAAGTGTGGTGCCACCTTGTGTGACTCAAGTGTGACAGACGATCTAACAATCTGATGCTTTCATTATTTAAATCTGTCTTTTTCTACTCCAGGAAGAGTGGAGTCTGGAGCCCCCTTGTTGGTGTTAAAATGTCTCTTGTGATTTCATTATTTATTAATTTAAATCAATGTTGATCTCATTTTGTTGTCTGTCTAGGGGTGAATTATGAGAAATTATCTTTCCATTCATTCATTTTATTGTTCAAATCTATGATGAAGAACTCAGTGACTCTTCAGTATTGGTCAATCTTTAGGTTTCGTGCATATAACACCATCCACTAGTTTAATATTTATTCATTGAATTTTGAAAATCTGTCATTATGTATTCAGTGACCACTAAAGTTTTTAGCCTCCTTAGGGGAGTCCATCGTGCCAGAACATCGCATCATCTACTAGTACACTTCCTTATTTACCGGTTAAACTAGGAAATTAAATAATAATTCATCACTTAATTAACGTGTTTGAAATACAGGTAATGTTATGGACCCTAAGACCCTTTTGGAGTCAGATTTTGTGAGTAGACGAAGTAACATCATCTCATTACTTCATCATTTAGCTCTGTAAATAGGTCATTACATCATCGATAGTTTTAGGACTTTGGTGCCATCTCGTCAGTGATAGTATCAAACGCCAGCTAATTAATTATCAATTTAATTTTATAAATAAATCATTATTCCACGAAGAGACCAGTCTGACTACTCCATGTGGGATTTAAATATGCACCACCATGACATTACTCAATCATTTTTCATTATATATCCATTATTTGAATCGGTGAAGATGTTGTTCTTCTTGCCTGGAGTAGGGCCATTCCTCCATGGGAGTTAATCACGAGGCAGTATTTAATCATCTAAGTACTCCTTCCTGGACAATCACTGGAGTTTGGTTCCATCTTATGAAAGTTAAGTATGGAGGACCATCCCATTATTAACTTACTTGAGTGCGTAAGTAATGATTTTGTCATCCGTCATGTGGCTGCTGTGGGATTGACACAGCAGCAGATAGGTACCAGAAGCAGTGCCCAGAGAATGGGGGACACTGCCTCATACAGTGATTACTGATTACGTAGTAGTACGTTTTTAACAATCGAATGATTACACGATTTTAAAAAACTGTACTGTTTCGCATCATCAGTTTCTGCGAGGTTGCAACGGAACTGACCCATGAAGGACACAGTGACCACCGATTTTAAAAACGGAATAACTGTATAATCTCCTGATCAGGGAATCTCATCTCATGAACTCTGTCGGGCTGATAACATGACACACCACCAACAACAAATAACTCTAAATAACCATCTCAGAAAGCGGGGAACAGGACTTAATAGAGAACAGTCAATTGAGGAATCCAAAATGATTGAAAGAATCATAAGACACTGCTCAAAATCCTTAATCATCAGCCTAATGCAAATCTAAACAACTCTGAGAAACCATGGGATCAAGCTCCTCTAATGGTAAGAGGATGAAGAGGAGTTTATTTTATTTTCAATAAAGAGAAAAGGATTATGGTAGAGGCGATTAACTGTATTGTTTCCATTCTAGAAATTAGCAAATTGAAGAATTGAAAACAAGAGTAAAATTATCATCAGTGTACTTGAATGGCACAATGATGCTTTCGTTTTCATGCTTACGTCACTATAGGCATTTTGTAGCTTGAGAGACGGGTAAATATGTAGAAGTCAAGTAAAAGAGCCTTGCTTTGTTTTTGTGAGAAACTCAGTGAGGTTGTAGGGTTAGTTCACTGGTGGGTATACTCCTTTTAGCCTGTGGGAGGGGCACTAGAATGTGACAGGATGTTGGTTTATAAATGTTGCCTGGCAACCCTCCTTGCATTCTGTATCCTGGTATCATGGGCCAAGGACAAGAGAGCAGCTTCGAGAAAGTGTTATCATGGGACATTACAGTCTGCCAAGATAACTATCTCCTTAAACTTTTCATGACAGCATTTGATTCGCCTAACAAAGTCAGAGCCACACCTCTGGAAGTGTGCCTACAGCTTTTCCTGTTTACCAAATTCAAGATTACCTAATCATCAGAGAACATAGTCTGTGGAGAAACAGTTCAGAGTCTTCTGTTTATGAATACTCTCTCTCCTAAGAAGTAAAACCACGGACTAAAAGGTAATAAGACTCAAGATTATTCATCAAACAGGTGAGTTTTACATTGTTGACTTCCTTCAGGAAGGTGATGATCCATTTGTTAGAGTAGACTTAGCGATTATTAGATTTCAGTCCATCTCTTTTGAGGCAGCCGTCCAACATTAAATATGTGATATCTTCTAAAAACCCTGCATACACAATGACAGTTCAGCATTTAAACATGTTACTACTGTGCTCTGCGATTAAATAAGGGATGAACCTGGGAGTTTCCCACAATCATTATATAATCTGTGAACCCTGAAGTGTGGTGCCACCTTGTGTGACTCAAGTGTGACAGACGATCTAACAATCTGATGCTTTCATTATTTAAATCTGTCTTTTTCTACTCCAGGAAGAGTGGAGTCTGGAGCCCCCTTGTTGGTGTTAAAATGTCTCTTGTGATTTCATTATTCATTTATTTAAATCAATGTTGATCTCATTTTGTTATCTGTCTAGGGGTGAATTATGAGAAATTATCTCTTCATTCATTCATTTTATTGTTCAAATCTATGCTTAAGAACTCAATGACTCTTCAGTATTGATCAATCTTTAGGTTTCGTGCATATAACACCATCCACTATTTTAATATTTATTCATTGAATTATGAAAATCTGTCATTATGTATTCAGTGAACACTAAAATTTTTAGCCTCCTTAGGGGAGTCCATCGTGCCAGATCATCGCATCATGTAATAGTACACTTACTTATTTACTGGTTAAACTAGGAAATTAAATAATAATTCATCACTTAATTAACGTATTTGAAATACAGGTAATGTTATGGACCCTAAGTCCCTTTTGGAGTCAGATTTTGTGAGTAGACGATGTAACATCATCTCATTACTTCATCATTTAGCTCTGTAAATAGGTCATTATATCAGCGATAGTTTTCGGACTTTGGTGCCATCTCCTCAGTGTGAGTATAAAACGCCAGCTAATTAATTATCAATGTAATTTTATAAATAAATCATTATTCCACGAAGAGACCAGTCTGACTATTCCATGTGGGATTTAAGTATGCACCACCATGATATTATTCAATCATTTTTCATTATATATTCATTATTTGAATCGATGAAGATGTTGTTCTTCTTGACTAGAGTAGGGCCATTCCTCCATGGGAGTTAATCATGTGGCAGTATTTAATCATCTAATTACTCCTTCCTTGACAATCACTGGAGTTTGGTTCCATCTTATGAAAGTTAACTATGGAGGACCATCCCATTATTAACTTACTTGATTGCGTAAGTAATGATGGTGTCATCTGTCATGTGGCTGCTGTGGGATTGACACAGCAGCAGATCCGTACCAGAAGCAGTGCCCAGAGAATGGGGGACACAGCCTCATACAGTGATTACTGATTAGATAGTCGTACATTTTTAAGAATCGAATGATTACACGATTTAAAAAAAAAAAAAAACTGTACTGTTTCGCATCATCAGTTTCTGCGAGGTTCCAACGGAACTGACCCATGAAGGACACAGTGACACCTATTTTAAAAACGGAATAACTGTATAATCTCCTGATCAGGGAATCTCATCTCATGAACTCTGTCAGGCTGATAACATGACACACCACCAACAATAAATAACTCTAAATAACCATCTTAGAAAGCAGGATAAAGGACTTAATAGAAAACAGTCAATTGAGGAATCCAAAATGACTGAAAGAATCATAACACTGCTCAAAATCCTTAATCATCAGCCTAATGCAAATCTACACAACTCTGAGAAACCATGGGATCAAGCTCCTCTAATGATAAGAGGATGAAGAGGAGTTTATTTTATTTTCAATAAAGAGAAAAGAATTATGGTAGGGGCGATTAACGGTATTGTTTCCATTATAGAAATTAGCAAATTGAAGAATTGAAAACAAGAGTAAAATACTCATTATTGTACTTGAATGGCACAATGATTCTTTCGTTTTCATGCTTATGTCACTATAGGCATGTTGTAGCTTGAGAGACGGGTAAATATGTACAACTCAAAAGAAAGAGCACTGATTTGTTTTTGTGAGAAACTCAGTGAGGCTGTAGGGTTAGTTCACCGGTGGGTATACTCCTTCTGGCCTGTGGGAGAGACACTAGAATGTGACAGAATGTTGGTTCATAAATGTTGCCTGGCAACCCTCCTTGCATTGTGTATCCTGGTATCGTCGGCCAAGGACGAGAGAGCAGCTTCGAGAAAGTGTTATCATGGGACATTACAGTCTGCCAAGATAACTATCTCCTAAAACTTTTCATGACAGCATTTGATTCGCCTAACCAAGTCATAGCCACACCTCTGGAAGTGTGCCTACAGCTTTTACTGGTTACCAAATTCAAGATTACCTAATCATCAGAGAACATAGTCTGTGGAGAAATAGTTCAGAGTCTTCTGTTTATGAATACTCTCTCTCCTCAGAAGTAAAACTATGGAGCAAAAGATAATAAGACTACGATTATTCATCAAAAACGTGAGTTTGACATTGTTGACTTCCTTATGGAAGGTGATAATCCATTTGTTAGAGTAGACTTAGCGATTATTAGATTTCAGTCCATCTCTTTTGAGGCAGCCGTCCAATATTAAATATGTGATATCTTCTAAAAACCCTGCATACACAATGAGAGTTCATCATTTAAACATGTTACTACTGGGCTCTGCGATTAAATAAGGGATGAATCTGGAAGTTTCCCACACATGTGGGAGGCAACTGAGAGAAAATTGTGTGGAGAATGGCAGACCATTTTGTCCTCTGATTATGTTGTTATTTAATTATTAAAATAGGACATTAGATAATCCATGATCAGTGGATTGTGGTGACGCGATGTGGGAGGCAATTATCATACACCCTCTTAATATCAATTATATAGTTAAAATATTTAAATTAATCACGACAGCATCGTTCATGAGCCTGGTTTGGAGCCACCTTAGGGAAGTGGATGATGTTACATGAACTCATTATTTGATTATTTAATTATACAAAACAATGATTATATCGTCCATGACACCTGGAATCTGGTGCCACAGATCGTCTGATTACACAATCAATGTATTTAAATTGACAATCTGTGTTAATCCCCAAGATAATGTAAATCTGTGTGTAATTATGTAAATCAAAAATTGTCCATTCCATGAAGAGACACGTCACGCTCCCTCTTGTGGCGTTAATGTGCAATATCATCACAGTTTATGATTCCTGGTTTCAATGGATGATGATGACATTCTTCATGACTGGAGTCTGGCCATACTTCCCAGCCAATTAAAGGCTACATCACCTCTTTATTGGGACAGTTAGCTATCACTGACTTATTTAATTCTTTAAATTACTTAAACGACAGACAATGCCAACTCCGATTATTATTAGGTTGCAGATATCTGTCAGCGACAAATTAGGAAACTTTTAGACATGGGCAGAGCATTTTCTGAATGTCTATGCGTCTTCCAGACCACTAGGAATGCTGGAGAATAGAGTCCAGAAGATTGCATGGTGCCCTCCGAGAAGTACAAGAACTTTTCCAAGGTCTGCATGGTGGTCTGGGTGTTGACTACTTGCTCTTCCTCCACATCTTCACATCGGTTGTGGTCTACGTCTAAAAGATGTAGCGGCACTAGGAGGTCGGCACCATCACCGAGACCGGGCAAAAGGATGACGACTCAGAACACGGAAGAACATCTCTCTCTCAGCTATGATGTTGAGGCCCCTTCTGCAGCCACCTTTTCAGCTGATATCAACATTTTGGCTACTACTGGTATGCCAGGAATGGGCCAATTACCTCAGGTCCTGCCGCAACACAACAGAGATTCAGGCACCGGTGAGGATGTCAGGCCAACAGAATTCACCAGGCAAGAAAGTATGATTATCTGACGATTAACTGTTGGAATATTAAAAATCCGTGATGACAGCATCCGTTTTCATATTTGGCAAATCTGCCCAAGAATTGATGATATGAAAAATTTCAACGACTTAGATATGTAAAGATGTAATTATTAAATTGTTTCATTATATAATCTGTGAACCCTGAAGTGTGGTGCCACCTTGTGTGACTCAAGTGTGACAGACGATCTAACAATCTGATGCTTTCATTATTTAAATCTGTCTTTTTCTACTCCAGGAAGAGTGGAGTCTGGAGCCCCCCTTGTTGGTGTTAAAATGTCTCTTGTGATTTCATTATTCATTTATTTAAATCAATGTTGATCTCATTTTGTTATCTGTCTAGGGGTGAATTATGAGAAATTATCTCTTCATTCATTCATTTTATTGTTCAAATCTATGCTTAAGAACTCAATGACTCTTCAGTATTGATCAATCTTTAGGTTTCGTGCATATAACACCATCCACTAGTTTAATATTTATTCATTGAATTATGAAAATCTGTCATTATGTATTCAGTGAACACTAAAGTTTTTAGCCTCCTTAGGGGAGTCCATCGTGCCAGATCATCGCATCATGTAATAGTACACTTACTTATTTACTGGTTAAACTAGGAAATTAAATAATAATTCATCACTTAATTAATGTATTTGAAATACAGGTAATGTTATGGACCCTAAGTCCCTTTTGGAGTCAGATTTTGTGAGTAGACGATGTAACATCATCTCATTACTTCATCATTTAGCTCTGTAAATAGGTCATTATATCAGCGATAGTTTTCGGACTTTGGTGCCATCTCCTCAGTGTGAGTATAAAACGCCAGCTAATTAATTATCAATGTAATTTTATAAATAAATCATTATTCCACGAAGAGACCAGTCTGACTATTCCATGTGGGATTTAAGTATGCACCACCATGATATTATTCAATCATTTTTCATTATATATTCATTATTTGAATCGATGAAGATGTTGTTCTTCTTGACTAGAGTAGGGCCATTCCTCCATGGGAGTTAATCATGTGGCAGTATTTAATCATCTAATTACTCCTTCCTTGACAATCACTGGAGTTTGGTTCCATCTTATGAAAGTTAACTATGGAGGACCATCCCATTATTAACTTACTTGATTGCGTAAGTAATGATGGTGTCATCTGTCATGTGGCTGCTGTGGGATTGACACAGCAGCAGATCCGTACCAGAAGCAGTGCCCAGAGAATGGGGGACACAGCCTCATACAGTGATTACTGATTAGATAGTCGTACATTTTTAAGAATCGAATGATTACACGATTTAAAAAAAAAAAAAAAACTGTACTGTTTCGCATCATCAGTTTCTGCGAGGTTCCAACGGAACTGACCCATGAAGGACACAGTGACACCTATTTTAAAAAACGGAATAACTGTATAATCTCCTGATCAGGGAATCTCATCTCATGAACTCTGTCAGGCTGATAACATGACACACCACCAACAATAAATAACTCTAAATAACCATCTTAGAAAGCAGGATAAAGGACTTAATAGAAAACAGTCAATTGAGGAATCCAAAATGACTGAAAGAATCATAACACTGCTCAAAATCCTTAATCATCAGCCTAATGCAAATCTACACAACTCTGAGAAACCATGGGATCAAGCTCCTCTAATGATAAGAGGATGAAGAGGAGTTTATTTTATTTTCAATAAAGAGAAAAGAATTATGGTAGGGGCGATTAACGGTATTGTTTCCATTATAGAAATTAGCAAATTGAAGAATTGAAAACAAGAGTAAAATACTCATTATTGTACTTGAATGGCACAATGATTCTTTCGTTTTCATGCTTATGTCACTATAGGCATGTTGTAGCTTGAGAGACGGGTAAATATGTACAACTCAAAAGAAAGAGCACTGATTTGTTTTTGTGAGAAACTCAGTGAGGCTGTAGGGTTAGTTCACCGGTGGGTATACTCCTTCTGGCCTGTGGGAGAGACACTAGAATGTGACAGAATGTTGGTTCATAAATGTTGCCTGGCAACCCTCCTTGCATTGTGTATCCTGGTATCGTCGGCTAAGGACGAGAGAGCAGCTTCGAGAAAGTGTTATCATGGGACATTACAGTCTGCCAAGATAACTATCTCCTTAAACTTTTCATGACAGCATTTGATTCGCCTAACCAAGTCATAGTCACACCTCTGGAAGTGTGCCTACAGCATTTACTGTTTTCCAAATGCAAGATTACCTCATCAGAGGACATAGGCTGTGGAGAAACAGTTCAGAGACTTCTGTTTATGAATTCTCTCTCTCCTCAGAAGTAAAACTATGGAACAAAAGATAATAAGACTCACGATTATTCATCAAAAGTGAGTTTGACATTGTTGAATTCCTTCAGGAAGGTGATAATCCGTTTGTTAGAGTAGACTTAGTGATTGTTAGATTTCAGTCCATCACTTTTGAGGCAGCCGTCCAACATTAAATATGTGATATCTTCTAAAAACCCTGCATAAACAATGAGAGTTCAGCATTTAAACATCTTACTACTCTGCTCTGCGATTAAATAAGGGATGAAACTTGGAATTTCCCACAATCATGTGGGAGTCAACTGAGACTAAATTGTGTGGAGCATGGCAGACCATTTCATCCTCTGATTATGTTGTTATTTGTTTATTAAAATTGGACATTAGATAATCCAGGATCAGTGGATTGTGGTGACGCGATGTGGGAGGCAATTATTATAGACCATCTCAATATCAATTATTTAGTTAAAATATTTAAATTAATCACGACAGCATCGTTCATGAGCCTGGTTTGGAGCCACCTTAGGGAAGTGGATGATGTTACATGAACTCATTATTTGATTATTTAATTATACAAAGTAATGATTATATCATCCATGACACCTGGAATCTGGTGCCACAGATCATCTAATTACATAATTAATGTATTTAAATTGACAATCTGTATCAATCCCCAAGATAATGTAAATATTTGTGTAGTTGTGTAAACAACAAGACTCCATTCCATGAAGAGACCCGTAAAGCTTCCTCTTGTGGAGAAAATGTGCAATATCTACACATTTTATGATTCATTGACTCAATTGGTGATGATGACATCCTTCATGAATGGAATCTGGCCATGCTTCCCTGCCAGTAATATGCTACATCCACTATTTATTGTGACAGTTAGCTATTACTAACTTATTTAATTCTTTAAATTATGCAAACGACAGACAGTGCCATCACCGATTACGGTTAGGGTGCAAATACCTGTCAGGGACAAGGTTAGGAAAGTTGTAGACATGGGCAGAGCTTTTTCTGAATGATCTATGCATCTTCCAGAGTACGAGGGATCCTGGGTGATTGAGTCCAGAATGTTGCAATGTGCCCTCCGAGAAGTACAAGGACTTCATCAAGGCCGGCACGGTGGTCTGGGTGTTGACTACGTGCTCTTCCTCCACATCTTCACACCGGTTGTGATCTGCCATGAGAAGAAGGATTGGCACTAGGAGGTCGGCACCATCACCGAGACCTGGCAAAAGGATGACGACTCAGAACACGGAGGAACATCTCTCTCTCAGCTATGCTGGTGATGCCCCTGCTGTAGCCATCTTTTCAGCTGTTATCAACATTGTGGCTACTACTGCTATGCCAGAATTGGGCCCATTATCTCACGTCCTGCCACAACACAACAGAGATTCAGGCGCTTGTGATGAGTTCAAGCCAATTCATCACGCAAGACAGTATGATTATCTGACGATTAACTGATGGCATTTTAAAATTGTGTGATGACAGCATACAGTTTCATACCTGGCAAGTCTGCCCAGGAATTGATGTTACAAAAAAAGGTCAACGGCTTACATATTTAAAGATGTAATTATTAAATTATTTCATTATATAATCTGTGATCCCTGAAGTTTGGTGCCACCTTGTGTGACTCAAGTGTGACAGACTATCTAAATATCTGATTATTTCAGTCTTCAAATCTGTCTTTTTCTACTCCAGGAAGAGTGTAGTCTTGATCCACCATGTTGGTGTTATATTGTATCTTGTGAATTCTTTCTTTATTTCTTTCTTTCCTTATTTAAATCAATGTTGATATCATTTTGTTATCTCTCTAAGGGTGAATTATGAGAAACTTTCTCTTTATTCACTCATTTTTTGTTCAAATCTAAAATTAAGAACTCAATGTCTATTTACTATTGAACAATCATTTAGGCTTCACGCATAAAACACCATCCACTTGTTTAATGTTTATTCATTTAATTATGAAAATCTGTCATTATGTATTCAGTGATCACTGGAGTTTTGAGCCTCCTTAGGGGAGACCATTGTACCAGACCATCACATAATCTAATACTACACTTGCTTCTTTAACTGTTACACTAGGAAATTAGGTAATAATTCATCATTTAATTGACATATTTACAATACAGGTAATGTTATGCACCATAAGTCCATTTTGGAGTCAGATTGTGGGAGTTGATGATGTAATATCATCTCATTACTTCATCATTTAGCTGTGTAAATAGATCTTTACATCAGCGATAGGTTTAGGACTTTGTTGCCATCTCGTCAGTGTTACTATAAAAGGCCCACTAATTAATTATCAATTTAATTTTTTAAAAACATCATTATTCCAGGAAGAGATCATTCTGACTACTCCATGTGGGATTTAAGTGTGCACCACCATGTCATTTTTCAATCATTTTTCATTATATATTAATTATTTAAATCGATGAAGATGTTGTTCTTCTTGACGGGAGTCGGGCCATTCCTCCATGGGAGCTAATCACGTGACATTATTTAATCATCTAAGTACTACTTCCTTGACAATCACTGGAGTATGGTTCCATCTTTTGAAAGTTAAGTATGGAGGACTATCCAATTTTTAACTTACTTGATTGCCTAAGTAATGATGGTGTCATCCCTCATGTGGCTGTTGTTGGATTGACAGAGCTGGAGATCGGTACCAGAAGCAGTGCCCAGAGAATGGGGGACACAGCCTTATGCAGTGATTACTGATTACGTAATAGTAGATTTTTAACAATCTAATGATTACACAAAACTGTACTGTTTCGCATCATCAGTTTCTGAGAGGTTGCAACAGAAATGACCCATGAAGGACACAGTGACCACCTATTTTAAAAATGGAATAACTGAATAATCTCCTGATCAGGGAATCTCATCTAATGAACTCTGTCGGGCTGATAACATGACACACCACCAACAATAAATAACTCTAAATAACCATGTTAGAAAGAGGGGTAAAGGACTTAATAGAGAACAGTCAATTGAGGAATCCAAAATGACTGAAAGAAACATAAGTCACTGCTCAAAATCCTTAATCATCAGCCTAATGCAAATCTAAACATCTCTGAGAAACAGTGGGATCAAGCTCCTCTAAAGGTAAGAGGATGAAGAGGAGTTTATTTTATTTTCAAGAAAGGGAAAAGTTTTATGGTTGAGGCAATTAATTCTATTGTTTCTTTTCTAGAAATTAGCAAAGTGAAGAATAGAAAACAGGTTCAAAATACTCATCATTGTACTTGAATGGCATAATGATGCGTTCATTGCCATGCCTATGTCACTATAGGCATTTTGTAGCTTGAAAGATGGGTAAATATGTAGAACTCAAAAGAAAGAGCCCTGCTTTGTTTTTGTGAGAAACTCGGTGAGGATGTAAGGTTAGTTCATTGGTGGGTGTACTCCTTTTAGCATGCGGGAGGGGCACTAGAATGTGACAGAATGTTGGTTCATAAATGTTGCCTGGCAACCCTGCTTGCATTCTGTATCCTGGTAGCATGGGCCAAGGACCAGAGAGCAGCTTCGAGAAAAAATTGTCATGGGACATTACAGTCTCCCAAGATAACTATCTCCAAAAACTTTCAATGACAGTATTTCATTCGCCTAACCAAGTCACAGCCAAATCTCTGGAAGTTTGCCTACAGCTTTTACTGGTTACCAAATTCAAGATTACCTAATCATGAGAGAACATCGTCTGTGGACAAACAGTTCAAAGTCTTCTGTTCATGAATTCTCTCTCCTAATAAGTAATATTATGGACACAAAGATAATAAGACTCACATTTATTCATCAAAAGTTGAGTTTGCCATTGTTGACTTACTTCAGGATTGTGATAATCTGTTTGTTAGAGTGGACTTAGTGATTATTGGATTTCAGTCCATCTCTTTTGAGGCAGCCGCCCAACATTAAATATGTGATATCTTCTAAAAACCCTCCATACACAATGAGTGTTCAGCATTTAAACATGTTCCTACTCTGCTCTGCGATTAAATAAGGGATGACTCTGGGAGTTTCCCACAATCATGTGGGAGTCAACTGAGAGGCAATTGTGTGGAGCATGGCAGACCATTTCATCCTCTCATTATGTTGTTATTTGATTATTAAAATAGGACACTAGATAATCCATGATCAGTGGATTGCGGTGACGCGATGTGGGAGGCAATTATTATAGACCATCTTAATAACAATTGTGTAGTTAAAATATTTAAATTAATCACGACAGCATCATTCATGAGCCTGGTTTGGAGCCACCTAGGAAAGTGGATTATGTTACATGAACTCATTATTTGATTATGTAATTAGATAAAGCAATGATTATATCGTCCATGACACCTGATATGGTGCCACAGATCATCTAATTACATAATTAATGAATTTAAATTGACAATCTGTGTTAATCCCCAAGATAATGTAAACATTTGTATACTCATGTAGACAACAATCCTCCATTCCATGAAGAGACCTGTAAAGCTCCCTCTTGTGGAGATAATGTGCAATATCTACATATTTTATGATTCATTGTCTCCATGATGATGACATCTTTCATGACTGGAGTCTGGCCATACCTCCCTGCCAGTTAAATACTACATCACCTCTTTATTGGGACAGTTAGCTATCACTGACTTATTTAATTCTTTAAATTACTTAAACGACAGACAATGCCAACACCGATCATTTTTAGATTGCAAATATCTGTCAGCGACAATTTAGGAAACTTGTAGACATGGGCAGAGCATGTTCTGAATGTCTATGCATCTTCTAGACCACTAGGAATGCTGGAGAACAGAGTCCAGAAGATTGCTTGGTACCCTCTGAGAAGTAAAAGAACTTTACCAAGGTCTGCATGGTGGTCTGGGTGTTGACTACTTGCTCTTCCTCCACATCTTCACATCGGTTGTGGTCTACGTCTAGAAGATGTAGCGGCACTAGGAGGTCGGCACCATCACCGAGACCTGGCAAAAGGATGACGACTCAGAACACGGAAGAACATCTCTCTCTCAGCTATGATGTTGAGGCCCCTGCTGCAGCCACCTTTTCAGCTGATATCAACATTTTGGCTACTACTGGTATGCCAGGAATGGGCCAATTACCTCAGGTCCTGCCGCAACACAACAGAGATTCAGGCACTGGTGAGGATGTCAGGCCAACAGAATTCACCAGGCAAGAAAGTATGATTATCTGGCGATTAACTGATGGAATATTAAAAATCTGTGATGACAGCATCCGTTTTCATATCTGGCAAGTCTGCCCAGGTATTGATGATATGAAAAAGTTCAACGACTTAGATATGTAAAGATGTAATCATTAAATTGTTTCATTATATAATCTGTGAACCCTGAAGTGTGGTGCCACCTTGTGTGACTCAAGTGTGACAGACAATCTAACAATCTGATGCTTTCATTATTTAAATCTGCCTTTTTCTACTCCAGGAAGAGTGGAGTCTGGAGCCCTCTTGTTGGTGTTAAAATGTCTCTTGTGGTTTCATTATTTATTTATTTAAATCAATCTTGATATCATTTTGTTATCTCAATAGGGGTGAATTATGAGAAATTATCTTTTCATTCATTCATTTTATTGTTCAAATGTATGATTAAGAAATCAATGACTCTTCAGTATTGATCAATCTTTAGGGTCACACATAAAACATCATCCACTAGTTTAATGTTTATTCATTGAATTATTAAAATCTGTCATTATGTATTCAGTTACCAGTGAAGATTTAAGCCTCCTTAGGGGAGTCCATCGTGCCAGAACATAGCATCATCTAATAGTACACTTACTTATTTACCTGTTAAACTAGAACATTAAATAATAATTCATCATTTAATTAACGTATTTGAAAAACAGGTAATGTTACGGACCCTAAGTCCCTTTTGGAGTCAGATTTTGTGAGTAGACGATGTAACATCATCTCATTACTTCATCATTTAGCTCTGTAAGTAGGTCATTACATCAGCGATAGTTTTAGGACTTTGGTGCCATCTCCTCAGTGTTAATATAAAACGCCAGCTAATTAATTATCAATTTAATTTTATAAATAAATAATTATTCCAGGAAGAGGTCAGTCTAACTATTCCATGTGGGATTTAAATATGCACCACCATGACATTTTTCAAACATTTTTCATTACATATTAATAATTTGAATCAATGAAGATGTTGTTCTTCTTGACTCGAGTCGGGCCATTCCTCCATGGGACTTAATCACGTAGCAGTATTTAATCATCTAAGTACTCCTTCCTTGACAATCACTGGAGTTTGGTTCCATCTTATGAAAGTTAAGTATGGAGGACTATCCAATTATTAACTTACTTGATTGTGTAAGTAATGATGGTAATGTGGGATTGACAGAACAGGAGATTGGTACCAGAAGCAGTGCCCAGAGAATGGGGGACACTGCCTCGTAGAGAGATTACTGATTACGTAGTAGTAAATTTTTAACAATCAAATGATTACACTATTTTAAAAAACTGTACTGTTTCGCATCATCAGTTTCTGAGAAGTTGCAAAAGACTGACCCATGAAAGACACAGTGACCACCGATTTTAAAAATGGAATAACTGAATAATCTCCTGATCAGGGAATCTCATCTAATGAACTCTGTCGGGCTGTTAACATGACACACCACCAACAATAAATCACTCTAAATAACCATATTAGAAAGCAGGGCACAGGACTTAATAGAGAACAGTCAATGGAGGAATCCAAAATGACTGAAAGAAACAGAAGACACTGCTCAAATTCCTTAATCTTCAGCCTAATGCAAATCTAAACAACTCTGAGAAACCCTGGGATCAAGCTCCTCTAAAGGTAAGAGGATGCAGAAGAGTTAATTTTATTTTCAATGAAGGGAAAAGGATTATGGTAGAGGCGATTAATTGTATTGTTTCCATTCTAGAAATTAGAAACCTGAAGCATAGAAACAGGTTTAAAATACTCATCATTGTACTTGAATGGCACAATGATTCTTTCGTTTTCATGCTTATGTCACTATAGGCAAGTTGTAGATTGAGAGACTGGTAAATATGTAGAACCAAAAGAAAGAACCCTGCTTTGTTTTTTTGAGAAACTCAGTGAAGATGTAAGGTTAGTTCATCGGTGGGTATACTCCTTTAAGCATGTGGGAGGGGCACTAGAATGTGACTGAATGTTGGTTCATAAATGTTGCCTGGCAACACTGTTGCATTCTGTATCCTGGTATCTTGGGCCAAGGACCAGAGAGCAGCTTCCAGAAAGTGTTATCATGGGACATTACAGTCTCCCAAGATAACTATCTCCTAAAACTTTTCATGACAGCATTTGATTCGCCTAAACAAGTCATATCCACACACCTGGAAGTGTGACTACAGCTTTTACTGGTTACCAAATTCAAGATTACCTAATCATCAGAGAATGTAGTCTGTGGAGAAACAGTTCAAACTCTTCTGTTTATGAATACTCTCTCTCCTAAGAAGTCACACTGTGGAACCAAAGACAAATAAGACTCACAATCATTCATAAAAAGGTGAGTTTGCCATTGATGACTTCCTTCAGGAAGGTGATAATCCTTTTGTTAGAGTAGACTTAGGGATTGTTGGATTTCAGTCCATCTCTTTTGAGGCAGCCGTCCAACATTCAATATGTGATATCTTCTAAAAACTCTGCATACACAATGACAGTTCTGCATTTAAACATGTTACTACTGTGTACTGCGATTAAATAAGGGATGAACCAGGGAGTTTCCCACAATCAAGTGGGAGTCAACTGAGAGTCTATTGTGTGGATCATGGCAGACCATTTCATCCTCTGATTATGCTGTTATTTGTTTATTAAAATAGGATATTAGATAATCCATGATCAGTAGATTGTGGTGACGCGATGTGGGAGGCAATTATTATAGACAATGTTAATCGCAATTATGTAGTTAAAA